>NC_071270.1:467500-767500 GCF_023375685.1 Ictalurus furcatus
AGTAGCGCAGTTCTCGTCAGCGTATGTCTATTTCTGACTGGGTGAAACAACACACAATCTCACGTCCGTCAAAATAAAGGATTTGGTTTGAATTTTTATCCTCTGGAGCGCGTGTAAAAGTTTTTACCGAGTGAAGGATATCCGAGAGCTGAAAATGAGTCAGTACTCAAATACAGTGATGATACAAATGTATAAAATATCCTCATACAGAACACATGGGGAGGTCTACTGGATTTATTTTGCGCACTAAAGCCCGACATGAACACTTGCTCATTTTTGCTGGTTTTATAACCATGTCATGTCGCCACATTTACACGTATTTGGTGGATTTGTTTATGATTGTATATGAATGCTGCCAGGATTCGCAGAATATCTCTCCATCATGGCGGGGAAGGGCAAGCTAAAGCTGGCTTTATTGTGCACAACAGAAAGCTGCAGTCACGGCGAGAAGTTGGCACAGGGCTCTTAAACTGCGTACACACGCAGATGGCATTCTAAGTGGTAGAGCGCTAGCCTGGATCGCTGACAATGCTTGAAAGCTTTTTCTGTTGCATAAAACACACACAAGACACGAATGCCTGAGTGCCATCAATATAGCAGATAACCTGCTGCAGTCTCCGGGGACATTCCAGGGAAGATTCCTGCATAATACTACCTTCACTGATTAACTCCTGAGTGAAGGTGATACTACCTTTGCTGAGATGTACGAACAGTTTTCCTTTGAGTAACTCCAGAGTGAGGGTGTGTCCATGATTGCCTTCCATGTGCATCAGGACTCCAGAGTTGTGAAGGGTTTTGAAGTTCATAGTTAACAGGTCTTTGGGTGATGAACTGGTAGCTGCATCGAGCCTGAAGAGCAAGTAGCTGGCTCCATCGAAGCGGGCCACGTCAGATTCTGCAAAACACACAGGACAATATATCATCCACTGTATTTTTAATCAAAATGGGTGTGTTTCTGGATGATATGATGTCCACCTCAATATATTATATTAAGCAAACAACAAAACAGTTAATCAAAAATAAATTAAATGTAAATATTTAAAAAGCAATTAATTCGAAAATACTATGATTTACAGCTGTTTCAATAACTACTGTAGCATTAAATCTAGCTTTAAGGAACAGGAGGCCACGCCTCCTTCAAAGGGACTGACAGAGAGGCCACGCTAACTGGGCCTGACGGTCACAGAGAACACACCTCTTTCACTGGAACTGATAGAGAGGCCACTCCCACTTCACTGGAACTGACCAACACTAAGGCTGTGCCTCTTTCACTGGAACACACAGAGAGGCCACTCCCACTTCACTGGAACTGACCGACACTAAGGCTATGCCTCTTTCACTGGAACACACAGAGAGGCCACTCCCACTTCACTGGAACTGACCAACACTAAGGCTGTGCCTCTTTCACTGGAACACACAGAGAGGCCACTCCCACTTCACTGGAACTGACCAACACTAAGGCTGTGCCTCTCTCACCGCACCCGACAGAAGCCATTTCCACCTCACTGGATATAACGGATATAAATATTTGAGGAGACTGACACATCTGCCTAGTTTTACTTGTTTCCTGTTCAGAAACATGTCCCAAATGCCAGTGGATCTGATTCTAATAAAGTCAGCAAGGTCAACTGCACTCTGCTCCTTCATGTCAAATCACTGTTACAGCATTAACCCTTATTTCTGAAAGACAGCACGGCTCTTCCAAAATTACCATTCGGCTTCCTGTTCCGAACACGACTTTCCCTCAATTATGTAACCATTTTAAAAACCAAAGTTTTTCGAAGTACTCCAGGGCCCCTTTTAAAGGTCAGCTAATGGACCGATTCAAAGCACCGATGCAGGGAGCATGGTGTCCGTGGAAGAATAGATTGCAAAAATAGCAGAGAGAGTGCAAATGAGTCAAGATGAGTAATTGCTCTGCGTCTATATGCTTCTCTATCCGAAGCGCCGCTGCTGACTGCTAACAATGGCAAACATACGGAAACACACACAGAGTCCGTCCAGCAGCACCGAGAAAAGAGAAGGCAATCTCATGCTGCATTTGGATTCGGCAAAACATAAATTAGCCATGTGAGCTGCAGCCGGATTTAAATGGCTCAAGCTGCTCTTACTTTTGAGATAAGAAATCCAATATTTGGAATTTAGCAACATGAACGAGCTCATGTTGAGAAGAACTATTTTGTCGTAAGCAGCGTATTTAAATTTCACAGGGGCAGACCACATAGACGCTAACTCAAATTCATATCCGGGACCATGGAGCTGTGAGCTGTCATAATGCTACCACCACCGTGCAACCCAATATACAAGTACAGCACAGTGAAATTCTTTTCTCTGCATATATTTGCTTGTTCAGGGGCAGACATATCATAAATTCAGTAGCAAACAACTGGGCAAGTGAATGCTCCAGTGTGGTGCCCAGTCCCATGTTTTGGTTGCCTGGAAACTGTTAAACTCACTATGTAGCCTAATAATGTATAGCAATCTACGGTAGTTTGCTAGGTAAGAGGATTTTGCTAGTCCATCCATCCATCCTTCTTTTATATCGCTTATCCTTCCTTCAGGGTCACGGGGGAACCTGGAGCCTATCCCAGGGAGCACGGGGCACAAGGCGGGGTACACCCTGGACAGATTGGTAAATTGGTTAAACTGGTAGACCGGCCCTGTCGGCTGGTAACCACTATTAATACTACACTGTATACATTACGGAATTCTCCAAATATAAAATAATAATACACAAGCTAGAAAATAACTTAACGATTGGCAAACATGGTCAGCTTGACCAGCTCAGTTGGCCTGTATTTTGGCAGTTGGTAGCTAGTCAGACCAAGCTAGTCTTGTCAGCAGATTTGGCATCGTGATCAGTGGACCAATTGAACCGAGGCTACACGGTCAAACTAATGACTTTAGAAAGGATCATAAGAAAAAATAAAAGAAGACAGGGTCCGTCTGGTTGTTCACGGATTAGCTCAAAGTACTTCAAGTGTTCTTACGATGACTGTAGTTACACACTGAGAGCTCTCACATATCATCAAAGGGAAGTAGAATTGTGTTTCATGCAAAAACTCTAGTAGTTTTCCATACTAATCAAATTAAAACAGTTCTCGTTAGAGGACTTCGGACTTTAATCATGAGAACCGATCCATACTTGGCACGTTTGAGGGTGAGGCGATCCATTTAAAGCACGTCATCACTGGTGTTATGGTTAAATGCATGCGGGACACTCTTACCGTATCGGCAGCCGTACGCCTCGAGCCGTAACCCGACTCTTCCATTGGGATTCCAGTCCAGAGGCAGCACACGGAGGAACTGAGCGAACACCGGCTGCTGGAGCTTGTAGGACACTACACTGTCTGCGTTCGTGTTCCCTGAGAATACCTATGAAACACAGGATGAGGGAGGAATATTGAATATTAGACTTACAATACTGAAATCACGTCACTCCGACATACATGTTATTATGGATGGATCTGTAGATCATGACATCTGATCAGTGTTTACAAGATCATCACTAGGAGTAAAGAAAATGGCTGTTACGTAAAATAATTTGTAAATGTATTTCTCAGTTGAAGTCACAAGTTTTTTTTTCCTTTTCATTGAACTCTCTTTCAGTGAACTGACTGATTGGATTTCTTGTGCTGAACACGTATTGCTACTTCTAAGTGCATTACATTAAGTGTAAGTGCTTTTGCCCCAGAAGAAGTCCTGTGTTGAGGTGGAAGTGTGTTTTGGATGGTTGTCTTGCTGCGTGATGAAGTTCCTCCTGATTCATTTAGATGCATTTCTCTGTAAATATACAGAAAAAATGTTCCTGTAAACTTCTGAATTCATTCTGCTGCTACCATCATGAGTTCATCATCAATAAAGATTAGTGAGAATGTTCCAGAAGCAGCCATGCAAGCCCAAGCCATGATGCTACCTCCACCATGTTTCACAGATGAGCTCGTATGTTCTGGATCATGAGCAGATCCGTTCTTTCTCCACACTTTGACCTTTCCATCACTTTGGTAGAGGTTCATCTTGGTTCCAGAACATGTGTGGATCATCTCTGTATTTCTTTTTGTGAATTCCAATCTGGATTTCTGACTCCTACTGCTGATGAGTGGTTTACATCTTGTGGTACGTTCTCTATATTTCTGCTCTCAAAGTCTTCTTCTAACGGTAGATTGTGAGACCTTCCCCCTGCCCTGTGGAGGTTCTTGGTGATGTCACTGACTGTTGTTTTTCAGTTTTTCTTCACAGCTCTCACAATGTTCCTGTCATCAGCTGTTGTTGTTTCCCTTGGCCGATCCGTTCGGTGTCTGTTGCTCAGTACAGCAGTGTATTTCTTTTTCAGAACATTCCAAATTGTTGTATTGGCTAGGCCCAATCTTTGTGCAATGCCTCGGATTGATTTTCCCGCTTTTCTCAGCTCCAAAACTGCTTGCTTTTCTCCCATAGACAGCTCTCCGATCTTCATGTTGGTTTATCCTTTTTAACAACAAATGCCGTCTTCACAGGTGAAACTCAAGCCTAAATCCAAGAGTAGATGTTCAGAGCTATTTATTGCTTAAACAATCACTCTAAAAGGACACACCTGGGTAACAAGAAACACCTGTCAGTCACACGTTCCAAAATTGGGTGGTTTGGAACATTGCTATGTTCGAGGTTTTTAAACACATCTACATTTAAATACCAGGAAATAAAAGTTTAGATTTTAAAATCTCTCATCACGTTCATCTTTTGATCTCAAATCCAAATGTCTTCAGTCTAAAGCAAAAAAAAAAAAAAAGTAATTGGCCTCATCGTTCCAATAGTTTCAGAAGGGCCTGTAGTTTGGCATTGCTAGGTTAATATAATGCTAGCTATCAAGAACTAGCATGTCTGATGACATCCCTACAAAGTCATTTAAGCAGCTTAATAAATGTGATTAAATGCACCATTTTAAGACTGCAGAACTTTCTTTCGGCCATTCGGTGTTCTGTTATAAAGAAAACAAAAAATTTCCAAAGGAAATGTACTAAAATATTTCGTTTTCACTGACGACAACTGTTTAGATTAAATTTTTTGCAAACGTGAGTTAATGTTAATCATTTACAGTTTTACTGTAAATATGTTACTGACATGCTGCTGAATATATCTGGGATTTCACAGCAAAATATTAAAATGACTAAGACTAAGGGCCAGATGTATTGAGTTTTTTTCTCCCAATTTCAGGCATAATTAGTCTGCATTCTGTGCAAACAGAGAAATGGAAGGTGTTACTCATTATATATTCTGTTTGATGTACCAAACCCAGGTGTAAATTAGCACCTTGCCTGTTGCTCGGAGCTTTATAGGCAGCGTTGTCAAGTGAATGGATTTCCCCCCGAACTTTGAAATGGCAGAACATTTTTTTTAATAGATGTTTTAAAGATATTTGCAATTTGTGACATTTATGTGTAATACAATGAGATAATAAGATAATAATACGAGACTTTGCTTGTCAATTGGTCTGCTGTTGATGTATAGATCTGACCCGCGTCAAGAGCGCACACATCCAACTTTCTAACAAAGAAATTCTACACATGAGATCCTGACCTCTGCAACACTGCCAATTCTCTACATGTCAAATAAGCTAAGGGATACACTTACACACTATTATACGAAACTTATTGTGTACACAGCCATGTTTTCATTAAAACCTGGTAATCAAATTACATATCAGCTACACTATTTTTTTTTTTTACCTTTTCTGACACAAGAGTCTTTATTTAATTTGAACACAATTTATAAAACCATATCTAAGTTCCTCAACTTGCATTTCCTCTCTGGTCTTGAGATTCTGACCGGCGGTCCTCGGGACAGTTTATAATAATTTGAACATTAATGTCAGACTTGTTTTGCAGGTATACATACAGCAGGGGAAATAAGTATTGGACGCGTCAACATTGTTTTCAGTAAATATATTTCCTATATGGCTATTCACATGAAATTTTCACCAGACATCAGTATTAACTCAAGAAATCCGGAAATATAAAGAATTCACAACGTTAAAGTCCATAAATGAAGTTATGTGTAATAAAGTGGAATGAGGTGAAAATTTCATGTGAATAACCTGAAAGGAAATATATTTACTGAAAAAAATGTTGACGCATCCAATACTTATTTCCCCCGCTGTACATCTGTGTTTAAGAGCAAAAAGAAATCCAAATTAGTAGCCAAAAATGAAAATTGATGCCTACTAAATATTACGTTCTTTAGCCCAAAGGTGCTGCTTTTGCCCTTGATAGTAACGTACACAGAGGAGATTTGAATGCACCGAGAGGAATCAATAAGAGCTGCACTACTCGGCTGCGCATTTCCAGCATGAACGGTGGCCTGCGCATCCCTAATCACCTGTTGTATTAAAGGAAATCAATACAGGACAACTCAACTCAGCAAAAAGAATACCTGCTGACACTTGCCAGCTACAGTCTCGGTGGCCATTTACAGGAAAAGAGGAGGAAGTTGAGTGCGAAACTTTAATTTGTTTCTCGTGGTACTTGAATTTAGTGCCAATATGACTTTCCTAACACAGATTAATTCTAGGCTAAGTAGCATTTTCAGTGCCTTTGAAGGGATCAGGCCTCTGGTGAATCGGAGCGTAAAGCCGAGCAAATTGTGCACTTTCCTGCCCACGAATCCCATGAAGGAGCATCTCATTTGCTTTAAAGTGCTCTTCTGAAATGCGCCAGGAGCCAAGGTGCAAATCCTTGTAGCATTAGCCGTGACATGCTTTCTCCTCATAGAAGAGACACACAAGGGAAAAGCTCTTCCTAAAAGCTCAAGGCTCCTCTTCATTTAAAACTGAGAACAGGAGTTATCTCTCTCAAGGCAGCATCAGAGTCTGTTGTGATTGACAGCAAAAACGAGACTCGGTTAAACACGTGCCTGGAGAATTCCTACAAATGCTGCCCACTTAAGCCCAGGTGCACTGGCTTTTTTCTGCCGTGTAACTACGGGATCAACACAAGATTGAAAACTAGATTCAGCCCCGTGTAATTTAATAGCAGAACGAACTGTAACTGCTGTACGACCGGAGCAACCCAAAAACCAGAAACAAACAAACAAACTGTTATTTAAAGGATTTTGAGTGCAAGAGACACTTTAAACTCATTTGTGAAAATGAGATATTGTTTACATGATCTTTAGTGAGTACAGCAATGTGCAAAGGTCAGGATTGGACTACTTACCCCAATGCTGTCCTCCTGTCGATACTGTCTCCAGTTATGGCCTGTGTCACTAAACATGAGAAGGTACTGAGTTACCCAGTCTGAACTGCCGTATCTGCCCTGGGTAGCAACAGCTGTGACCTCAGTCCTCTCCCCAAGATTGATCTCCAACCACTGATACTTATTGGAGTTGAGTGGTGACCATCCACCTGCCCCTGTTGGAAAGATATAGATTGCTTAGCTTGCTAAAGATAAATATAACCACAAACCTATTACAAAACAACAGTTTAAACCCTTTACTTTAAGCTTTGAGCCATTTAAAAAAATAATTTTTACCCAAAGGGGAATAATTAGATTGGAGCATCTGGTGTATAGGAGCTAGCAAAGTCTTTCAAATATAAAAAGACCTCAACATAAGGTTTGATTATTTGCTGTTAAAAAACATCTACAGCTTCAAGCAGATTATATTGAAACTGTTGAACCAAGCGCAACAGCACCACCAGTGGTCATAAGACAAACACACAGCAGCGTATGAAGAAGTGAGGCTGGGGCTGATTTCCTTTCAGCCCGGACTGTAGAATTATGCAGCCTATCAGTGACAGTTGTGCCAGATGTTTACACATCTGGGGTAATAATCATGAACGCGGTGGATTATTTACGATCATTATTTTTCCCACAAAATGCCTTTGAAAGAGAAACTTAAGAGTAGATAGACTAATCGCAAATTGTTCAATCAAATACAAATTACACAAAAGGACAAATGACAGAGCTGCAAGTTTTATTTCTTGGTTCGAATGAAAGGCTTTAAACATTTTCGTATGCTAGGTTTAATCCTCGGAGCAAGCACAGCACGACCTCAGTAAAGAAAAGAAAAAAGAACCGTGAAAGCTGTCTGTCTGCCTATAAGTAAGTATATGTGTGTGCATGTGTGTGGTAATGGTAATGGTTTGCTCCACATAATTCTTATTATAGTATCTCTAAGACCTTGAGCTACTAGATTTAGATTTTAGATATTAGATTTTAGTGCTCCCATCTAATATCACAGCCAGCCATCACAGATTTATATCGCTAATAACGAGGTGAACAACTGAATTGCGATAAAAAATTCAATAAGACAGTCCTTCCATTGCTAAGCACTGAACAGAATATTAAACGTACACAGAAATAGTCCACGTCCAGTGAGGTCCTCAACGAAAATTAAACAGTACGGTGGGAAGAGGATCCGTCTTGTTATACGCCTCTCATCCTAAGAGCTAGAACGCACAGAGAGAAGCCGAACAGATTGCATTAGGCGCAGTTCATATCTCATGGCGATCTATCAGGGGATGGTGTTGAGAGGAAACAATTTCTCCAGCTCCCCCTAGGTGTTTTGCGTGAAAATTGTGAAGCAGTCTTTTAACAGATGATTAAGAAGCAGCACGATTAAGATTTAATCAACATATTTCATTAAGAGGCAAGCTGTTATGCAGTCATCATGTGCCAGGTTGTTATTCACCTCTGGTGTATATTTGTGTTCACGCAGATAAATGTAGCATTTCATAAAAGATGAAATATGACATGTGACAGCGTGATGAAATATAGTCTTCCCCATCAGAACGCTTTTACTGTGTGCATTTAAAATGAGTTGAGTCCCATCAGTGTTCATTGTCCTGCAGGTTTTCCTTCACTGAGCTTCATTGGTATTCTAAATCCATCAGGGCTCAGTGTATTAAGAGAGTCCATTTCCCTATAGGACTTTTTAAATCCTGTCCTGAAAGGGACAGACTTCTATGGTCCTGCTGATTTTAACACAACCCGGAGTGTCCTGTTCACACCTGCTGTTAGTGAAGAGTGGAATTTCATTGGGATCTGTGGAAGAAAATGCGTCATTGCTGCATAGAGATGTGCTGATAATCACTCAACAAATACTGATGTTTAGCACACATGATGATGTGATTTCTCCACTGCGGACACTATAACACCGTCACCGTTCCTGTCCACCATTCCATTCGAAGCAGGGAGCAATGTTGGGTAAGATTTGCTTAAGATCTGATTCACAACGCTGACTAAAAGAATGCGGCTGAATTTGAATGAAGCGTCATTCAGACATCAGTCAAGACAGAAGCGTAAGTTTATGTACGTTCCCAGTCCTATCGTTTTCCTGTTCTGTCTATTTCTGATAATTAAATATAGACTGTGTCATAAACTTGGCAGCAAAGGTCAATCAAGTAGTTAACATGCTGTTTTAGCTCTCTCTTCTGAACAGGAGCTAATCCATTTTATCGAGTCATGATATCAACGCATGAACAATGAAAAGAACAGAGCCTTACAAACGCTATGATTTCTCTGCCAGAAGACAGCCAAGCATAGCAAGACGGCCAGGAAACCACAGGGGAGAACATAACCACATGGTACATTCTGCCTCCTAAATCATGCTGAAATGAAGAGATGCTGGCAAACTCAGATGCTTCGAGGTGGTGAAAATGTGAGAACTGTAACTCTTCTGCAGTATCCAGAGCAGCCCAAAGGAGTAACACATTAGAAATCGAGAGACAGATGGATTGAGAAGAATCAAGCTGAGCAGCTGGAGAAAGCATGGGTAAGTGCTCATTTTTTTCTGACCCAAGTCCACAGAAAGTTCAACACCATTTAACTTTTCACCGATGGTCAACCATAAGCAAAACACTATTGTCCACTACCTAATTCTACAGATGCTCTTGACCAATCCAGCCCACTCCAACATACTTGTCCAATCCCACCTGCTTACGAAGACATTCTTAACCAATCCCACCTGTTTACGAAGACACTCTTAACCAATCCCACCTGTTTACGAAGACATTCTTAACCAATCCCACCTGTTTACGAAGACACTCTTAACCAATCCCACCTGTTTACGAAGACACTCTTAACCAATCCCACCTGTTTACGAAGACACTCTTAACCAATCCCACCTGTTTACGAAGACACTCTTAACCAATCCCACCTGTTTACGAAGACACTCTTAACCAATCCCACCTGTTTACGAAGACACTCTTAACCAATCCCACCTGTTTACGAAGACATTCTTAACCAATCCCACCTGTTTACGAAGACATTCTTAACCAATCCCACCTGTTTACGAAGACATTCTTAACCAATCCCACCTGTTTACGAAGACACTCTTAACCAATCCCACCTGTTTACGAAGACATTCTTAACCAATCCCACCTGTTTACGAAGACATTCTTAACCAATCCCACCTGTTTATGAAGACACTCTTAACCAATCCCACCTGTTTCCGCACACACTCTCGACCAGTCCCCCCACCTACAAGCTCTTGACCAATCCAACCAGTTTTTGCATATGCTCTTGACTAATCCCACCTGCATCGGAGACATGCTTGACCAATCTCATCTGCTTCCATGTACAATCTTGACCAGTCCCTGCACCTACATCCACCTGACCAATCCCAGCTGCTTCCACAGATACTCTTGACTAATCTCACCCACTTCCGCAGACACGCTTGATCCAATCCCACCTACTGTACAGCCACAGATACTCTCGTCTAATCCCTTCCACTTCTGAGACCCTCTTGACCGATCCCACCCACCCAATTATTTTTGTTGTATTCGACGCAGGTCTGCATAGTTTGATCATTTGGTACAAATAATGGGAGTTAGAATCTCAGAAGCTGTGAGGCTATTATTAGTATTTACTGAATAATATGCTTTTATACCTAAATTATAAGCCAGGGTTGAGTATTGTCCACCTCTGAAACTGATTTACTTTAATCAAAACAATTCAATCTATACTACTGGTTTCTAAGACCACAGCTGAGTTAATTCAACCAGAAATGCACTGCAGACAGTAGGTAATTTATGCTGATCTATCATTTTAACAGTTAAAACATGCGAGACCTGACAAGTCCATTAATCACGCAGTTGATTTGCATATGGCACAGATCTCACTGCCATGTTCTTCCGCCTAACACCAGCCCTTATCAGGATGCGACGCTCATTCACAGTTCGCTGTTTATACTGGTTAGATTATATTTATGGTGGAATAACAAGGTTGTTTTGGCATTTAGGACAGCACCGAAAGGCCAATCATAATACTTTGCTCGCAGATGCTACCGCTGACACTGAAACGGGGGGGAGAGCAAACACATTGACCTTTGCTCGTTATTAAGAGACGAGTAGATAGTGGGAAAAGGAGGGGGAAGACACAGGAGCTTCAGAAGAGTAAACAGAAATGCAGAGCCTCAAGCTTTTAAAATTCAGCATCAGCATCCTAGCTAGAGAAAGTGCAGTCACCCTTGTCTTAAAACCTGACAAGGAACTGTGCGTCATCCTCCAAGGATCTGTACTCTTACAGACCGTAGGATCAAATTTTCAGACAGATGGTTGCTCCCAATTTAGTTGACGCTTTGGAATTTGTTCACATGTTCCCATTTTTCAACTCGTAACCTGCTATGCTGACAGCTAAATTTGACAATGATTAGAACCAATCCCACTCACTCCCAGAGACACTTTATACCAATCCTATCCATTTCTGCAGATGCTCTTGACCAACTACACCTGCTTCCATGGACGTTCTTCACCAATCCTACATCGACCTTCATTATTTGATCATATTAAAACTTTAATTCTGTTAAATTGCCTAATTTTTTATGTTCCAAAATATGACTCTTTACACACCAAAGACTGGGCAATTGGGCCTTAACGTTTATAAAATATCTGACCGTAGTCATATTTATATGTAGTATTGACAACCTGACTCAGAGCTACAACTAGAGCTTTCAGTACTTGTCACTAACTGGAGCCTACATTCCCATTAAGTGCTCATTTGACTGACATCGCAAACAACCAACCACAGAGCTTTAAATAACCCCTTGGCAAACACACAAGGATATACCGTTCTCTTGCCACTGGTTCAGAACTCTGTTCTGGGGTAACTCTGGAAAAGACAGAGAGCCATGAACTCCAGGGACTAAATTTTAACCCAACAAGTTTATGATGTCACTGTGTATTAGGATTGATTTACAGACACTGTATGTGATGTAACTGCACAGCCAGTCACTAAAACGTCTAGCATCTGCAATGATGCAATACAGAGGCCATACTTCTGTGCACCTTCTGTAGACACTTACAACCGCCCACATCGTCTACAAATAACTGATTTAATGACAATATATACAATATTCTTACTTTTCTCAGTCACTAAATGTGACTTCATGCTAGTGAGTGATGGAATTTGTAAAAATGAAGACAGCTAACTATGTCCCTCACTCCTTATTGGCTGAGGAGAACTCATGAAAAAAGGGAATTGAAAAGATATATAAGTAGATTGGGATTTTGCTAAAGCGCACAACCACAAGCTACAGGAATCCTGTAGGATTTAAATTTTTCTGCAGGATGTTTGCCACATTGAGAAACTGTGCAGGATATTCCTCTAGGTTTTAGAATGGAGCCTTCAGTAAAACAGAAACATGCAGGAATTTACAGCTCACTTGCTGCACAAGGGGAAATCTCCTGCAGGATTTTATCATTCCTGAAGGACTGCTGCACACCTCCTGCGGAAACAACATCAAGTTCCCAAGAACGTAATCTATCCTGCAGGACAACTTCTTATTTCCTATAAACGAAAAAAAAAATCTGCGTGTAATAGCAAAAAAAAAAAAATGGTAGGAATGAACTGGTCGTGTAAATGATTCAATGAGTCACTGAGAACGCACAAAAAGACGAACTGGAGTAACAACTTACAGTAATTTACCGAAAGGGACAGCAAATGAATCTTCTTGGAGAGAAGAGTCGATTCACTGAGATGGCGCGACTCTCCGGTACGGTAGTGTCACAGTTATTCGAATTCACAAATTCAACTGTCACCAACTGTCGTGTGTCTGTAGCGGTATAGTCCCACATTTATGGAAGAATTTCTTTCATCGTTATGTACTAAATTACTGTTCCGTTATGTATTTGTGACAAAGCGTAATGTTAGCTCGCTTACTAGTAAACACGGCTAATTTTATTATTTACAAAAAAAAATTCTTACCTTTTCTTAATTCTGTTTTCTTTTTTTTTTTGCACCCCGGCTTGGACACTTTACAGATTGCATCAGTCATCATGTGACACAATTTCAGTAAATAAAATAATACGTTTGTGAAAATACTTTGCTTTTGTTTTTTCCTTCATAGCATTCCTGCAGGGATTTCAACAGGAAAATGACTTGGAAACCCTGTAGGATATCTGCACGGTATTCCTGCAGAATTCCTGTGTTTTGTTTTTTTGTTTTGCTTTGTTAGTGTTTTTGTAAGGGAAGACGTAAGTGTAGAATGCTTGCTTCGTTGGTTTTCACTAATGTTGCTAGCAAGTAAGAGAAACTGGCTTAGCTGCCAGTTTAGCATGGTGCGAAAGCATATGTGAAAGTTCTCACATGTTGAGTCGTTCATTATCGTATATTTGCATTGCCAAACAGTTCTCCAAAATAGTTCCATGTTGTGCAACTTTCTCAATAAGTTTCTCAAAATTCAACACAGAAGTTGGGCTCGTGTTGGGCTTTCATTACGACATTAGCTAGTATGTGCACTTAGCAAAAATGTTGCCTAACACTGCAGTAAAGCAGTTTCTCTATTATCAAGAGACCGAATGGCGATGTTTCTCTGTTTTGCTTGTTTTTCTTTCTGATGAAGTTGAATCACTATTAAATCTCCTGAGAACTTCTAAGCAAAGATCCCTCCCCAAGCTACATTAACCTTGTAGTTGCAGTGCAAAAGTAGAAAAGCAAACATTGGACAATAAATTTCCATTAAGGGGGAAATATGCACATTTCCACTGGTCCTTTAAATAGCAATTAAGGTGCATTAACTGTATTGAAACTGAGCTTCATCACTTCTGTGCTAAAAAAAAAAGTATAATAAAGTCTTGGTTTTGTGGTATCCTTCTCTGACCAGAGTGTCCGGAAGCTGCTCCGCCGGCTGAGCAGTGCAATTAGGGTTAATGACGGGTCATGGATGAGGGCAGCTGAGCAATGGTCCCATGACCCTTTAGTCATCCACGTTGCCATATTTTGTCACCTGATCCCACACACGCAAACCAGCACTGACATTTAATCTCTAAGCTGGTGAGAAATGGACAAAGATCAATTTGTGGCGGCAAATCACCCGACCCTGTGGCCCATGTCGGCCCACTTTGGAGTGGACTTGATAAATGTGCAGGGACGTCTCATTCGAAAAATGTTCAAATAAAAGATTTGAGGGAATTGCAGTCATCTGAAATATATGTTGCACTCGAGAAGGCATGTTAAACAAGCATTGTCATTTTATTCAAAATTGCACGAGAAGCACACATTAAAAAAAGAGAGAGAGAGAGAGAGAGAGAGAGAGAGAGAGAGAGAGAGAGAAGTGTTTTTGCTTATTACCCTTTTACAGAAGCTGGTAAATCATCCTTGACGAAAGCCTGGCATGGCAAACAGGGTTCTCATAAAGAGCAGATGCGTTTCTAATGAACTGGCCGTGCACTCATCAATAATTCACCACTTTTCCACCTGCACAAGCTTGAGAACAGAAAAGCGGAATTCTCTAATACTGGAGAAACATTTTAACACTGCAATGCATTGGGTTAACGCTTCAGCAAAGTAAAAATGATTCTCTGATTTGTTTTTGTTTTTTTTAAACGTTCATTTCTTTCTATCAAAAATAAAAAAGTAGGCGTGAAGCCACACTGAGGTTGATAAGATATATGGTATTTTTATTAGTAAACACCAACACTAAAATAAGAAGATAAAATACCCAGAGACAAATGAATATTTGATCTGCTAGTTGGAAGAGCCATTAACGCGAAGTCGAGCTCGATTGCTGGAGGTGTTACGCTACAGAAATGATGATCATAGTGAGTCACTGTGATTTTCCTAAGATGATGTTAATGAATGTAAATTTAGCTAATGACTAAACACAGCTAAGGGCTGAACAACTGTGAAGCAGGAAGCGTCGCCACCTCACAGCTCCAGGGTCCCCGGTTCGATCCTGAGCTATCGATTTGGTTGGTCAACTGGCAACTCTAAATTACCCCTAGGTGTGAATATGGTGTTCATGGATTCTATTCCAGGTTGTATTCCTGCCTCACATCCAGTGGTCCCAGGAGACGCTCCAGATCAACCATGACCCTGAACAGGATAAAGCGCTTAGTAATGACAGGGAAAATGGCTTATAGTCTGACCCTGCTCTGCTCTGTCAATCCTTGCACTTCTCTGAGCTGTCTTTCAGACACTGTTTTTCTTAATGGAAAAAAGATAAAATGCTGGTATATCCTGCAACAAGACAACAATCCAGAAGCCACACTGAAAAGGACGTCATGTGATCTTTTCAGAGGATATGAACAAGGTTGGAGTGTGATGCAAAAACAAAGGATAGGCACGCATTATTATATCAAATTAAGTGGAAGAACAACTCTGTATAGTTGTTTTCCCTATTATTAATATAATCACATATTAAACGCTCTACATGTTGCATTTTGTCCTAAGGGTGCACAAACTTTTGCAGTTGGCAGTAATGATTTTGGGACAAAAATTGTTTAAAAAATAAATAAATAAAATAAATTAAAAATATGATCTATCAGGTAATCTGGCTGTTAGGATTGGTAATCTATGGTAATCTATGGTAATCTATGGTATTCTATGGTATTCTACCACCAGGGGGTGTAATGAAAATTACTTAAAAATTGTATTACCTCTAAAAAGGAATTTTCTTCACTGCACCTGACATCTTCTTCTTTTTTTTTTTTCTTCTGTACGACAATTAAGCTCACTAGAATTAAGCAGCATGGGCTGAAGGAACACTGGATGGAGTATGGAGTATACCCAATTCAGGACAATTATCTCTACAGGGGTCACTAAAAAAGAGGGATTCTGATTAAAAGATAATTTCATTTCAAAATTCAATCTTATTGCTCAGTCCATTTCCATATTTCAGTCACCTCAGTATCATTCAGTCACAGGCCATAGATATAATCATTTTAAATGTTAAACAGCATTTGCTAACAGCCATGTGAAAGCAGAGAGCGATGTCTGTGATGTCATGTCAGCACCATCATGTCAAAGGTGTAAACCCAGCACAGGGTTTAAACGAGAGATTGGCGATCTCATTTAGTACAACTGGTGAAGAGGAAGAAGAAGAAGAAGAAGAAGCAGACAAAATATTTTCATTATTAAAACGTGTTAAGTCTATATTTACATTGAATCATCGGGCTGACACTCTTAACCAACTGTGACTGAAATCATTTTCCAAGTGGGGAATGAAAATGGGGAACTATTACTGAGGAAGTCTCTCCAAATTTGACGAAAGGACAAGGTGAAAACTTACAGAGAGACTTAGAGCAACATTAAAGGGCTTACAGGTCACGCCCTGCACGTGACAACAAGCTCTTGTATTCTTCACATGTCTGGGCTATGAGCTATGAGCTAAGGGTGGCTAGACGGAAGCCCACCTATATCATCCCAGACCATGTGGCAAATGTGTCATGATCTGTTAAAACCAATGTAGAACTTTAGGGGCATGAATCTAAAAAACATGTTTGATGCAAAAACAAGAAAAGGTTTCCACCCAAATAGCACCATACCCTTGGTGAAACGTGGTGGTGGCAGCATCATACTATGGAGATGCTTCTTTTCAGCTAGGACTGGGGCTCTTGTCAAGACACAGGGAATCATGGGTAGCTCCAAATACCAATCTATTTTGGCACAAAATCTGTAGGCCTCTGTTAGACATCTGAAGATGAAGAAAAATTTCATCTTCCAGCATGACAATGACCCAAAGTTGACACAAATCCAAGTCACTAAAGAAATGGCTTCGGAAGAAGAAGATCAAGATGGAAACCCTGTGGAATGATTGAAGAGGGCTGTGTACAGGACAGATATGTGCTCAGTTGGCAGACTTTTACTGCCACTTTTACAGAACTCAGGGCACAGGGCGGGCGACACACTTGGATGGGGCGCTAGCCCCTCGCAGGGCACAATCACACACCCATTCACACACTATGGACAATTTGGAAACACAAATCAACCTACAAATGCATGTGTTTGGACTGGGGGAGGAAACCGGAATACCCAGAGGAAAGCCCTGAGGCGAGATTCGAATCCCCAACCACGGAGACGTGAGGCAAACATGCTAACCGCTAAAATCAATAAACCACTGACAATCAAAGGCAAGAGGAGGGTTTCTGATTAATACCAAAAAAAAATCCTTATTTGTTTTCACTTGTAAAGATCTTCCTAGCATGAAACCTCTTTGTTGACATTACCTCGGAATAATGCATGTTAACCCCAAACCTCTACAAACCACTAAAAACAGTCAAATCAAGGTAATTATCAAATCAGTGCCTACTGTGAGGAGGACCCACAAATCCCTAAAAGACCTTCATTACATTTCTGTAACGTGGACACCAAATATGAAATGAAGATGAATCTCAAATATGAAATGAATCTCCTCGAAGGTTTTTAATAGCACCAACATTAAATCTGATTTTTACTGCTTAATTTTTGCAGAGAGATGAAATCAAATGTCAAGGCTCTTCTAATCAAACCGCTCCTGATATTTTCCACTCAGCTGCTTGAGTGAGTAAGCAAACAAACCTTTTGGTGGTCTAACAGTAGAACGAACACAAGTTATTAAACAGTTAGATAATGAGGAGGTCTGATGATGGCAGTAATAACTCTGAGCAGGTCTGCAGAATTACGACAAGAGGCCGTAATGAGGACAGGCTTGCTTGTTTATCCTGCAGATAAATCCGAGTTTACTGGCTCAGGCTGCCGTTTTAAAAGACGCATTCATGTACAGTCATCTCCTGCGTAAAGATGTTTTTTTTTAATTGGTTATTTAACAATTTTGGAAGGCGTCTCCAGTGTCATTGCTTTTGTAACAGTCACAGATAAAGCAGTATCTTTCCATTTTGTAGTACAGTAGCGTGTTTAGTAGTGTTTAGTAGATTAACTGGCAATTCAGTAGAGTATCTACTCAAGTATTCCGTATTATTTGGTAGAGTATTTGGTAGCATATGTTGTAGTATTTGGTATATTTTTATTTTTTTAAAGAATTTACAGAGGAGTATGTATTAGCATTTTGTAGTGGTTAGTAAAGTAGGTATGCATTTAGGAGAATATTTTGTATTATTTAGTGGAGTATTTTGTAACATTTGGTAGAATATTTAGTAGCCTTTAATGGCGTTTTGTAAAGTATTTCAGAGTATTTGGTAGAATATTTAGTATTTCGTTTTACTTAGTATTAGTAGTAGTATTCAGTAGAGTATCTAGTAGTCTTTAATGGTATTTAGTAAAGTATTTAGGAGTATTTGGTATAGTGTTTATTAGAGTATTTAATGGCATTTTGTAGAGTATTCCTTGGATTTGGAAAAGTATTTAGTAGAACGTGGTAGAGTATTTTGTAGTATTCTATAGAATATTTAGTAGAGTATTTCACAGCATTTTGTAAAGTATTTAATATTATTTTGTAGAATATTTACCGGCATTAACTTACTTAATGAATCTATTCATATTGTAGATGACATTTATTCATATTTTAGATGACATATTATTAGATGTTTGTACTTGCTAAGACAAACTCATTTCTACGTGGAAACAAGTTTGGACACGTCTGATTCTCAACCAGTTTTTTTCTAAATATCACAAAATATTTATTATAATTTTTTCATATTGCTCCGGAGCAACAATTTTTGTTCTCTGGATAGTTTTATAAAGGTTTTTTTTTTGTTTTGTTTTGTTTTTATTGTTCAATTCGTGCTTGCAGAATGCCTAGAGCAATGCTGGAAATCTTCCTTTTAAGGGAATTTATAGGAAAGAAACTGATTTCTGATGAAAAGTAGTTCCCCAGGAACAGTATGATCACTGACCTAGAGTTTAGTGATGCATTAGCAGAAGCCTAAAGCCAGGAAGTACACGGGTAAGGAGGAAAAGGTGGCTGTTTCCTTTTTGTTTTTTCACATCCAGGCTGCAGCGGCATTGCAGAGACCTGCCTTTGAAGTGTGCTGCGCTTCATCCCTTGGAGAGCTGTGTGTGTGTGTGTGTGTGTGTGTGTGTGTGTGTGTGTGTGTGTGTGTGTGTGTGTGTGTGTGTGTGCGCGCTAGTAAGAAAATAAGAATAGAGCTCACTACCCAGAACCACAAATCGACCTGTTCGAAGAGACCCTGAAATAAATCCAGATCCTTTTAAAGGACGGCGTCCGTAGGCAAAAATAATTACGCCTCCCTCCCACCCGAGTCAGTGACATTTTCAGAATTTCTGACGTGCATGTCAAAACATGTATACATAATGCAATTATGGCCTGGGTGATGGAAAATGAGCCCATTGAGTCCATGTATTATCCTACACTAACGCAGAGAGTGTGTGGCGTCATTACTGCTATTCAGCAGATGCCTGTACACCTCGCTGCAGTGTTTGATAATAAGGGAGTCGTATTGACTGAGAGACATTAAACATCTCGGTGCAAATGGACTAAAACAATAAAGACACAATTTCAAGGTACTCTCTAAGTGCAGCTCAAAATTATCGTTAACGAGGCACTGAGTAGTGAGCGATATGAGTGCAATGACATCCTTTTCTTTCTTGTACACAGAATGTTAACAAAACATGGACTTTGTTCAGCATAAGGTTGAGTTTGGTAAGGTATGTATTGAGTCTACAGTCTGGACTAGAAAGAAATCAGCCCCAGCCTCTTCTTTATACCATTCGGACTGCTGTTTATTGTTTTTAATGACCATTGGTGGCGCTGTTGAGCTTGGTTCTACAAAAGTCCAAAAATAATACGCTTAAAGATTTAAAGAAATTCAAACAGTCTGATGATGGCGCATAGCATAAAGCCTCCAACGCGTTCAGTCAGAGATTTCAAATCGAACTGTACAGGATTCCAGTTGCAACCTGATTTCATGGTGAAACATTCACAGACCTGTGTAACACATGACGCAATCCACTCAACTCAAGAAGGTGAAGTGTGTCAGGCTCCCATCTTGTCCTCTGGACACTCTATTAGCAAGTGAGAAGACTGAACGAGAAGAACGCGGATAATAAACAGGTGTCGATTAGAAAGGAAAGGCAACCTTGGGCAAATTCCGGCGTCGGTTCAGAGGCTTCGGATAAACGACAAAATGTTCCAAACACACAATCGTTCACCATGACTGACTGCTAGGAAGCTGTCAAACTGACCTGCATGACTGAAACGCTTTGCAATGGACCTGAAAGTGCACCATTAATATCCAGAGTTACACAGAACACCGTACTCACCGTCTCTCCTGTTGAGTTTGGCATAGCCGGGTCCGTGGCTGTTGGACAGCTGAGATGAACTCCTGAAGGCTGATTGCGGGAGATTGGACACCAGTGGACTGTCACAGTCATCTGAGATGAGATTAAAAGACGTTAGTAATAAGCAATAAGTACACGATATAAATTTCACTGCGAAAGCTGGTCAGCATTTGGACAAAAAAACCCAATGGCTTTACAGAACTTTACAGAACAAAAATCCACAATGACTAACTTGCATTTTAATGTACGTTCTAATTTAAAGTTCTATTTTCACTTGGGTTAATATTTTCCTACATTACCCACAATGCCGTTAGACTACCTGCCGAAAGTGGAACCAGTGGGATTTACGCTGCGTCCGACTCGAGGTCCTGACTCCTAATAATTCCTGACCTGTGAGCAGGAAAACCCCAAAGAACACTCCCAACTCAGGAACTTGGGATGGTCTACGTAACTCCTCAAAGTTCTTCAGAGTTCAGAAAAATATCAACAAATCAACATGGCTGCTCACAGCACCAGCACCGAACCAAGTAGCACATCTTATAATGAAATAACTTACACTGTATATACAAGTCTTTGCTTTAGATCGGTTAACATACAGACATATTCACCTGTTAAATCTATAACACTGACAACTCTCCTGAGAAAAAATCCCCAAACAATACAAACCATCACAGAAATTGTAATGGTTTCTACTATAAATACCATTACAAACCATCAGCTAACCATTAAAACCATGAACATTACTATTATTGATCCTTAATGATATCCACTAGACATAACATACCACCAATAGAAGGCAACAAATTACCAGTAGAGACCCACAGGGACCATTAGAGTTTCCATTTAAACCATTACAATTCCCATTATACTCAATAAAACCATTACAGATTCTATGAGGGTTTCTATTGTTTTTCCCTCAGGGTATACGGATCGCTTTTTCTTCAAACGAGGAAACTATACGTCACTCCTCACAGTTAGCTGGCTAGTTTGATACTAACAATAAACAAACATGGTGGAATCCAAGGTCCCCCCCACACTTTAAAAAAAGTAAAGGATGTTATTCTAAACCCTGACTTCCCACTTCCGAGGTAATGCAGCATTAACCCTCGCTCCATCTAAACACAGTGATGCAGCGGCGCTTTAGTCTGTCCGGCTTTCTCACCTTCTCATCTGTACACTCTGCTCACACAGATCAGCCTCTAAAGCTTTTACTTTCCTGCTAACACCACCGTCAACACCGTTACGCTAGTTAACTCTTAGATCACTAACTAGCCGCGTCTCTGCTGCAACTTCGAGGCCAATGTTTGCAATGTCTTCACTGCTTCAATGCAGTGGATTTCTCTTTAATGAGATACCGTACGGTGGAAACCGGTGAGTGAGAAAAGAAGCTCTTGAGCTTTTGCTTTTCGGTGCTAATAGCAAAATATTTCCATTGTAACTGGTGTTTGAGAATGTCAAAACCTGTAAAAGAGCATTGCACCTGTGCTAACCTGTGAAACCTGCGCTGCACACAAACACTACCTTCTCACAGGAATAACAAATATACAGCACCAAAAAATTATACAGCAACAAAAACTCTAAATATCACCGCAGACCACATGTTTCCGGGTGGTATTTTCCTTTAACGCAGCTTGTTATCCAAACCCAATTACAAAACACTAAACTAGACACACATTTGAAGGGTACTCGATAGCAGTCAGTTGTGAAATTCAATCCTGTAGCATGAATAGCATCCCTGATTAGATCTGAATACCCATGATTTGAACAATACCATGCAGTCATTTGTGCTAATTAGCATAATCCCACTATTTTAATGCCAGAAGACCCCTGTCATTTAGGGGGTAATATTCCTTTAATTACACCTGTTTCACATCTCTGTCATTAAAGTAAGACCACATCAGTGTGGTCTTTAAAAACCATGTGGAGCTTCAGTAACTATTAAAAGCTAATGGCTGATTAAGACAATTCCCTTGATATACTGTAATATTACCTGTCTGACCTGTTATAATGCTAATAATTAAGTAATAATGCTAAATCGTATTAGCTTTTTAAACTGTAGCGAAATGTTTCACTAGCATTGTTAGCATCTATAAAGGAACAGATAACGCAGTAAATGGGATTTTTGCTAATCAGCCACCGTGAGCTTTTATTAATCATGAGCCACACAAGACTATTCAACTATGTGGAACTGTAATGAAATAATTCACCCCTATATTTTAGAATGAATATACTACAGTCGTGTGAAAATATAAGTACACCCCATGGAAATTGTTTGGGCTTTTTTTTTTTTTTTTTTAACATATTTGCACGAGAAAACATTTGATCATCTTTGAAACAGTGCCTATTAATGAAGGTGATGTAGTTGAACAAAACCAGAAGGAAAATGAGCTTTTTCAATCAACAGTAATTCAACAAAAATATCAATAGATGTGATATTCCTCTGTAGAAAAAGTAAGAAAAAGTGAGTACATCCTTGGCCTCAGAAGCTAGTATTGCCCCCTTTAGTAGAAATAACTTTGCATAATTGTCCTCGAGTCTCTGACATCGGCTTGCTGGAATTTTTGACCGCTCTTCCATGCAATATTCTTTCAGTTGCAAGATGTTTGAGGGTTTTCTTGCATGTTCTGCCCGTTTCAAATCCCTTCACAGCATTTCAACGGGATTCAAATCCGGGCTTTGACTCGGCCGTTCCATAACCTTCCATTTCTTCTTTTTGAGTCGTGCCTTGGTGGATTTGCTCGTGTTCTTAGGATCGTTATCCTGTCGAAAGGTCCGCTTTCAGTTCAACTTCAACTTTCAGACAGATGTCCTCACGTTATCTTCAAGCACTCTTTGATAAGATGCAGAATTCATAGTTGAATCAATGAATGCAAGCTGTCCAGTCCCTGAGGCAGCGAAGCGACCCCAAACCATAACATTTCCACCACCGTGCTTCACAGTTGGTATGAGGTGCTTCTCCTGAAAAGCTGTCTTTGGTCTACACCAAACATGTCTGCTGTTACTGTGACCAAACAACTCTATCTTTGATTTGTCTGTCTAGAGAACATTATTCCAAAAGGCCTGGTCTTTACCTACATGCTCATCGGCAAACTGTAGTCTTACAAAGGCTTTTTCCTGACACGCCTCACATGCAGGTCAAATCTGTGCAATCTCTTTCTGACTGTAGAAGCAGGCACTCTGACACCAACAGCTGCAAGACCTACTAGCAGACCCTGTAATGAAATTTTGGGGTTCTCTGGGACCTCTTTTTGTTTCAGACGGTCTGCTCTTGGGCTGAATTTGCTAGGATGTTCAGTCCTGGACTAATTGGCAGTCGTTTGAAAATCTGCACCATGTGTAGATGATTTTCCTTACAGTGGAATGATGTATTTCAAATAATTTGTCTAATAGGCATCCACAACCTTTGTTCTGAAGGCCTTAGAGAACTCTTTAGATCTTGGGATGATGACACCAGACACCTCAATAGCAAAGGGAACCCCAGACACTACATGTGAACGGTTTAAATAAGACAGGTTCCACCTGCACTCCCTAAGCAGGTTACTGTGCGGCTGATGAGCACAGTGCTAACTGACCCCTTAAAAAGAATGCAGTGCTAGAATTAAAGGGTGAAATATCGCATGAGATAAATAGATAACTGATAAATGTACAGTGATAACGGTGCATCAAAATGCTAATGTAGAGTTGGTAAGTAATAAAAGCTGATGGTAGATAAAAAGCTTATTAGCGTAACACCAATGATTTAAAGCTAGCTGATCCCTTAATCCTAAAATACTGTCTATTTACAGTCCTCAGCCAACTGAATCACTCATAACTATACTCCTGTTTCTCCTGAAAAGTCTCAGCCATTAAAGTAATACAACAGGGTTCAAACCAGAGGTGGACGATTTGCTGGCTTGGGTATCTGGGACAAGCAAATTACGTACCAGTTTTTCAGAAAAGCCTCTACTGACTTTATATGTATCATGTTCCAATTGGTGTGTGTATATTATATATATATATATTATTTGGTGGGGTAAAGCACCCCAGAGTTTCTACATTTTTATACTGAACTCCACGCACAAGCAGAGGACATGGTCCGGTATTTAGTAGGAAATCTTTTTAAAATGATGATTATTATTATTATTATTATCATTATTATTATTATTACTAGGTCCATTAATTAGCTTGAATGCTTAATAGACATTGGGTGTGTCTCAATCAGCTCCCTAGTTCAGTAGTCAGGGCACTGATCAAGGAGTCGGCCATTTTAAGGGCTGTCTTAATCACAATATCATTGGAACTTTCGCTCCTTCAAGAATCCCACCATTCACCACAAAAGCAACGGGGGCACCATCGATGCTGACTATGTTCCTGAACTGGAAATTACATCATATTTTCTGAAACCGCTCATCTCAAATAAAATGGCAGGCAAACTCTCAGCCAACTTCGACTTTACATGACATATAAAGTCAGAAACATATCATTGGTGCTTGTTGTTGATAAATGCCAGTGGTGACCTTTTACAACGCGAGTACTTAGTCATGTCGCCGGAAATTGAGTTATCAGTGTCCCAATAGTGAGCCAGGGTCCTTACCAGTGCTCGAACGCATGTACACGATATTACTGATTCACAATATAGGGAGCTAGGGAGGTGATTGAGACGCACCCATTGTTTCCATAACAGTGAGGAAAATACAACACAGTGCAGCACAAATCGCATACTGTTATAACACTCAAATGCTAGCACAACACACAGTCACCCACTCCCTGTTTCCCTTCATTGAATGAAAATGTAAACGCTCGAGATGAACAAATAACGTTGTGCAAACTTCGCAGCTCACGGCTTGTGTTTTTTATTGAGGACACAAACACAATGCTTCATCGCCAGAGACATTATCAGGAGAGGATAAAGACGATGCTAACACAAAGTCGCCCCCTCACAGGGATTCTAGTACTTTCTTATTTTCCACAGTCAGTATTAATGCACATTAGCTCATCGTCGCTTGTTTTGAGTTAAAACATTAGCGGCAGAATGGTCCAAGGGGAAAGCGTAATATGGGACTGAGCAAACACAGTGAAGCTTTTACTTTTATGGTGGGCATAGCTAATAAAGATATAATGTATTATCATCCACCCCTGATAATGCTAAGCTTCAAAAATTAATAAAAGATAATGGTGGCTAGTTAGTACAATCTCACTGATATCCTGCAAAATCACCCCCTTTCCGTCTCCTGCTTATTAACGATGGTTACATTTTTGTGTCTTTTAATCCAGAGATAACTGCTATAACTCGGGCGTTTGGTTGAAAAGAACGCCATTATGTTTATTACCGATAAGATAAAATTGATGACCACAATAAAGCACTTTCACCAACAGGACTCGTCTTTAAAACCCGGGCCATTTGTTCCCTACGCGGAAAAAAACCCCCCAAACTATTTCACTCTACAATATCATTAAACACACAATTACTTTAACAGTCGCTGTTAATGGGCGACAAATTAAAAGCAATCTAAATAAACCTCATTATTTTTCAACCATCATGTACTGTAAATAATTGTCATATCATATTTATTCATACACAATTGGAGCTGCTTGGTGTTTTCCTGACTTAAGCAGCATCCCTACGCCTATAGTGTCAGGCGCCATTAATATAATTGGCTTCTGATGCATATTAGTGTTGTTCCATTAATTAGGCCCAGGAACTAAAATGAAAATGACGAACTGTTTTAGCCGCAACAGAATCAGCAATAAGTCAACAGCACAAGGAGCCAGCTGTTCGGAAGGCATTCTGTGAAAACTGAGGTGTGCTCCAAAGGTAGAATAGTTGGTGAAGGGTCTTAGATGATTGTTTAAGTCACAAACAGCTCGCTGACAGTTCTGGAGCTAAGCTTTTCGTCAGATTTTAAAATAGACACGCAGATTTGTCTTCACGGCAATGGAAGTGAATACATTTTTGACATTTTTTTAGCAGGCATGCTCTTGGTAATGGCGAGATAATTGGGACACCTGAGATGAAAATGTACAAAGTGTAGTTTTAATCAGAATAATGTGTATGTGTATATGATCACTATCACGTGATCATATTGCCATAAATATTACCAATAAGGATATCATTTTATCAACAAGGCTACTTTTGCTCAAGGTACTGTAAATTGAGGTAAGAATTGGGGGGGAAATAATGGCACTATAGTTTTCTGAGCACCAGAAATAGACTGGAGCTGGATAACTTAATAATCAGCTGTGGGAGTGTGTGTTCAAGTAGGGTTGTGTCATGGGATATATTTTTCTTTTGTGTTGTTAATCTCTTTAATGTGTGTGCACTCAAGCAGCAAAGGTGCCAAGCAAGAATAATGTTGTTTGTCAAGAGTGCTGGCTGCAACTTCAAACTAAGTCTAGTAAGATGTAACTGAATAAAGAATTCACCAATGCCAAGAACTCAGAGTTTCCCCCAATTAGGATTTCTAGAGTTTCTAAGGTGTTTTCCTGCCTTACACCCAGTGTTCCTGGAATAGGATCTGGATCCACCAGAACTCTTTATGGAATGGCTACATTTTGTTCCACTGTCCATTGAGGTGGATGAAGTGAGAATACATCCTGGACGGGATGGCCCTTCATCATTCATTCATTCATTCATTCATTCATTCACTCAGCTTCAGCAACCGGTGCATCCGGAGCCTAATCCCGGGAATAATGGGCATGAAGCAAAAATACAACTAGGATGGGATGCCAGTTCTACATTCATTCACATTCACACATTCATTCCCAAGGGCAATTTAGAGACACCAACCCACCTGCAGGTAGGAGAAAACTGGAAAACTCGGAGGGAACCCATGCAGACGTGGAGAGAACATGTGAAACTCCACACAGATACTAACGAAAGCTCAGGATTAAAACAAGGAGCTTCAATCCATAGGACAATGACCGAGACTGATCTTAGTGGACCAAAATACAATATATTCGATTGGTGCCATTACAGAGTAGCTGGAGTGCTCTGTCAAAGCTAAAGAAAACTTTTAAGTGGTTCACACCAAAATAAGGTTGGTATAAAAGGGCCCAAGCATTCAGTATAATACAGAAGAGCGATGACTTAATAGACATAAAGTAGAGACAGAATTTGCTTCATGATGCAATGTTGTGAAATTTAACCTGACCAAACCTTGAAAATAATGAAGTCTCTTGTCCATCAGGATGTAAATGAATTGGGACATGACCTTCAGAAGGCAAGCACTGTTTAGTAGATAATGACTCCAATGATGATGGCGCTTACATGGTGGGGAATTGTTCTCCCTAATTCATTAGCGCCTTTGGTTTGTCTGGACCAAAGCTCCTCTGCCTCAAACTTGCAGTCCAAAATTCTGGCTTTAAGATGCTTAATGATGTGCCAATAATTATTACATTATTTTTATAATAAGGGGACTGCAGTGCATCGGAACATTATATAAGTCTTGCCACATAACCTACAACAGAAAAGAAAACAAGTTGTCTAGTAGATATGAGACAACAGGTTTTGTGTCAACTGATAATCATCTGTGATGGACTGGTTTTCCACGGTGTATTTCTGGGAAGCGCCCAACGTTCCAGGGATAAGCTCCAGATTCACTGGGTTAAAATGAACCGGAACGGTATTCAGGCACCCACACACACACTGGGCGAGGGTAAAAAAAAATGGTTTTCTGCTTGTACCTGCAGCGTGAACTCACAAACACTGCATCACAGAAGCAATAAGATCCAATTATGTGTCATCTTTAACAGGCATTGCCTAGTTTATTGTCCACAGTGTAATCTCAGGCAAGATGCTCAGGTGATATGCGGATTCCCAACAAAAAAATGTATGCTCAACTTTGATTTCCAAAAGTTGTGCTGATGAGTTAAATGTCCATGTTGTAAACATCTAAACACTCGTTATGATACATAATAATCTTACCTTTAATTAAGGCAAGACAATTTGTGCCTGATTAAATGACATGTATATGTAAATGTTGCAAGCTTGTCGGTTTTGGTGAATAGGTTAGCTAGCTTGCTAGTCTCGCAAACACAGTTTCTATGCCAGATGTGCAACTCATTAACTATTTTGGTTCTTCCTTAAATGACAAGAATGACCACCATGCAACCATGACTTTGACTTTGGCCCAAATGTTCAGTCTAACCTTATTCCAAGTTCTTCTTACGATGCAGTGCATTAAAAATAAAACATCTGGAGCCATCAGTTTGTCTCGCCACTGCGACAACCCCTCGATTGGGAACTTTAAACGTCTGATTGAACAAAGCAGAAGAGTTGTGAAACTCTGAAACTTCCCGATAGTGCTGAGGCTCTAGGACATCGTAGCTAGCCTTTTCCATGACTCTGTAACAGCATTGCTGTTATGCTAATTCTGCCTCTTCCTTTCTATTTAATATTTTAATTCGCTGTGCAGACTCCCTTGCCGAGTGCTGTCAGCTGTAGAGCTTTTCACTGGAGCACGGCGCTGTTTGATCCTGTCTTTGGCCACGCATACCTGGTCCACCGAATAATACCGTCGAACAATGCGCAACATCAAGACGGGTAATGAGTGTCAACTGAGCAGCAGGCAATCTGTGTATAATGAAAAGATGAAAAGAATCAGCTTTCATGTTATAACTCAGAGTGACCACCTGGAGGAAGAATGGAACTCACACTAAGGTCAATGGGAAAAGTGAGAATACGTAATGATAACGCAATATTGCTTGTGTCATTAGAAATGTATCATGAAGACAGGCAACTACGGCAGCGCTTCGTGATGTCTTGCATGTTCTTGCTTTGTTGATACAAATACAGTGGACGGAAACAGATGGAAAGTTTGGTCAGGAGAACGTCCGCAGTGCGAGGTGCTGGGTTAGTGGTTAAGGCTGAGTGGAATTTTTAATCCCACGACTTCCCGAGAGCCACTGTTGGGCTGAGCCGGTATACCCTCGGATCGGATTCTGCCACACCTACAGTATCATCTAGAATCGTCTGTAATAAGGGATGGACAGTATTTCTAGTCCATGTATCCGATATACTATAAAGTACCACCGTGTACCCTGACACTCGGGTAATTCTGGTGGGTTTTAGAGCAGGCGTTCACACCACAGCACAAGGTTAGACATTCCCTGCAGTACCAAAGAATTATCAAAGGCAACACTTTCTGTTTTGAACAGTTCATGAAGAAGTTTCCAGCAGCTTCCAAACTCCTGGCTGTCAGCAAGACAGTGAAGATATAACCGCATGTCGACTGACTCGATGCGATCCAATATAATTGCAGAAGGCATGGCTCGTAACTGGATGTCTTTCAAATCTTTAAAAGGACGATTCCACTGTTGGGTTGCCATTACATTTACAAATATGTATGTAAACGAAAAGAAATACACCTTTTAAAAAATGGGTAGTGTCCATGCACATGTTTCACATTAATAAAACCTCTGCAGCAATTTGGCCTGTCCCAGATCCACTATAACGACACTTAATTATTAAAATACTTCAAAAATCTCATTCTTTTTGCATTAATATGTGAATCCATTTAGCTTTTTTTTTTTTTTTTTTTTACTTATCCATTATAAGCTTATAAAATATACATTTTAGTTCCACAACATTCACTTAACCCCGGTTCCTGAACACATTCACCCCCATGAAATATCTGGAACATTCCACAAGTCGCATGTTCGACAGAAAGTCTCATCATCCAAATTTCCTGAAGATCACGAGAAGAAGAAAATGACTACGTTTACGTGCACATCAATTCCGTTTAAGGTCTATATTCGGGTTGCGGCCATATTCCGAATACGATGTTTATATGCGTACAGCCGTCGGAAGATTCCTGTATACACGGTCGCTGTAAGTATGCTTGAGTTGCCATTCCTAAATACCTACAGCTAAGCATCTGCTAGCACCCACAATTCCTTGTGGACTGAGCATGCGCATAGATCTCCTTTCAGTGGATTTTCTGAATAAACATGCAACACATTTCCGATTAAAACCGGCATATTCCAGGGGTGGGAATCTGGGGCATCAGAATAGTGCGTTAATCCGAATCGGACAATCGGATTGCGGCGTTTACATGACTCAGCACTAATTCGAATGTTGCCAGATTCCGATTAATATCAGGATATTGATGTGTATGTAAACGTAGTCACTGATGTTCTCTCAATTTTCAATCATATTCTGATACTGACTGACGAGATCCCTTTAAAAATGTACAACCTTGTTACCCCAGTTATAGAGTGAAAGTAAATTTGTAATAATAAAAAAAGTTAACAATTAGAACCTCATTAATGTTCTTGTGTCATTCGCATGGATGTTAGCACAATTACCAAAGTATTTGCTAATTCTATGCTAAAAAACAAACTCGGTTCTTCAGAAAAGAGTAAATGCCTAAGACGTTTTAATGATTAAATGCATGTTTTCATACTAGAAGTTTCTATGCAGCAAAACATTACGTAACAATTCAACTTTTCAGAGTTACAAGGGCCAGATTCCACATGATAAACAAGTAAAGTCCTTTATTATCCACGTTACTTTCTGCTAGCGACAGTTGCAAGCTGGATGCTAGCTGGCACGCAAAGCTACTTTTACTTCACCTCAATTCTCACTAACACAGGTAAGGTAGAGGTCAAGCACAATGTTTGTCGTAACAGGTGTTTTAGAAACTGTTGATTATGGATTATTAATATAAATGAATAAGAACAGACCTTCAGTGGCGATTCTGAAGGATGAATGGTGTTAGCATTAGCGTTAGCTTTCATCCACTAGAATGTAACTGTCATCCCATGTGAGTCTAATCCCATTTTCTTTTTTCTTGTCATTTTGCCAATTCCTGTCAGTAATATAAGGGAGAAAATCAACCCATATGATTGCAATTACTTAGTGCAGCGACTTGAAATTTTCTCCCTCATTTCACGCATATCCAGTACCCGGTTCGCTCGTGTTAATTAGCTATCCATCCATCAAATTGAAATTCAAGCAACGAATATTCTTCGGTGAGAGCACAAGCTATTACTTATGCATTCGAACTGTACAGAGGTCACAGCGGATTTACTCAAGACTTTGCGAGAGAACACACATATACATATATATATATATATATATATATATATATATATATATATATATATATATAAAAGCTGTAGTATGCGTCATTTATAATTCAGCACTAGGTCAGACTGTCAGAACTTTACAGGCTAAATCTTTCGAGACAGGCCTCACTGGTAAACTTCGTGTCCTGCGGTGCGAGTCTTTTAATGTTACTTTTGATCAAATATCTGAGTATTTTTCTTTCTTTTTCAGCAGCCTATTTTTGCATTCTCCATATACGCGCTACTTTCTTTGCACCTTTGTACAGATCGCAACAAATTCCTGTATGGAGGATCGCATGAGCTTCTATGGACTCCATTTTTAAACAGCAGAGAAGCATGAGATCAAAGTCACCGCGCCAAGTAAACTTACTGGAGGCCAACATCCATCCCTGATCCTCTGACTCACTGCAGTCGTCCTTTTTCATCTCCGAGCCATTCATCTGCATGCTGCTGCTGAACCCTTTTAGAGCGCTTATCCTCGCACAATATTTATAGGATGCGGTTTACTCCTAATAAATGACGAGTCAAGACAGTAGACGCTGACGAATTCTTTGCTCATAATAAAGTCAAGCTCAAGCACTGAAACGGGATCTGAACTGTATATTTAACTGATAAATTGAGTGCTGTATACAAGTAACATCTTATACCGCAGCGCTGTTGAATTCTTGAATCTGATTGGTCAGAAGGTGTTGGTTATTTTCTCTAACAAAAGTTGTGACTAGTTTCAAGGCAAATCGCAGGTTTACTGCGTGTTAATGTGCGTTTCCGAATATGTAATCAGTTCTATTCCGTAGTAGAAACTTACACAGGGGCTTCCATAGCAGATGCCTGACATACACAAGGAAGCTTTTTGTTTTGTTTTGTTTTAATGGAAGGAGAAAACTTACTGTATGTTACTGACACTGGAGACTCCTTCTGTAAATGCTAAATAAACTGCTCCTTATAGACATGTTTCTTTAGTAAATAACGTAAATCACACATTTCTTTTATATATCAAAATGTTTACTGTAAAGCTGAAATAGAAAACGAATTGAAACCTTTTGACCAATCCGATTTGAGTATTCTACACTGCTGTGGTGCGTATAACACAAAGTAAATAGACACCTGAGGAAAATGTGGCCGTTTAAGAATGTTTCTATTCCACTGAAGTCTGCTATATTGATATACAACGTATATCGGTGTACTTGCCATATCCTCGTTTAGTCCAGTCGTCTACTTTTTATAACGTAACTTTTTATTCAGTGAACAAAATGTGATAACATCATATTTAATAACTGATTATATATTCAATAATTACAATATTCAATAAGAGTATGTGGACCAAACTGCTCGAAAGGTCTCTGACAATATAACTACATAATGTCGTATGGGCTCAATGTCCTTTTTCAAATTACACGCACAAAAAAAGGCCTTGTAACACAGACTGGGGTGCGAGACTGACATGCTCAGCTTGGGCAAGTGACACGGCACATATACATTTATCACCGCTCAACCTGGCACATTGGCTTTTAAGAAAGTGGGCTTAAGAAAGCCATAAAGGCGTCCAGGCTCCCATAGTACGTACAAGGACTGTCGTACAAATTCACTTTTCATGGGTGAACAGGGGTGCAAGAGCCTCCATTGACCCAGTTTGGCAGGAGGTCTATCTTCCTCGCCGGCGAGTCCACGGGGGAAGCAGTGGAGAGTGAAATGGAATACACAAGCAGAATGGCACACAGATTTCAAAGGTGGCTTCTAGAGGGTGCACCAACTACCCCAAACCATGTGCACTGTCTGTGTCTTTGTCCAACACTTTTAAACAACTGGCTTGCTTTTTGCTCGCAATTTCCTACGTCGCGTCTTTAAACACGTCGCGTCTTTTGTGTTGAATTAGTATCTCTGTAGTATTTCCTATTCTAAGATTACAATAAACCAAATAAATGCTTATTAAACCTACTTCTAGACTTTCAAGCCATATTTCTATAGGCAGATCATTTTGCTCGTTTTCATTTATTTCCTCAAAGGAGATAAATGATCCGTGAACACAATCAGAAAAGTGAAAGCTTAAAATGTGTAAAAATGTCTAGAAATCTGTTTAATAAGCTTATATATGGTTTAGTGTAATCTGATAACAGGAAATACTATACAGTATATTTACTATATTTTTACTTGCTGAAATGTCTTTTTTTTCAGTGCAGGGTTTCCTCCTGGTTCTCTGGTTTTCTCCCAAAAACATGCTAGTATGTTGATCTGTGAGTCTAAAAAGCCCTTAGATGTGAATAGCATGGAACGCCCAGTTTTCCCACAGTAAGCTCCGGGTCCACCAACATCTGGACCCTGACCAGTGGTTACTGACGAAGAATAAATGAATCTACAGCAGAATTTTGCCACAGTATTAGGCAAAAACAACAACAACAACAACACTAACAACAACAACTTCATGTTCACAGTGTTCCTTGTGTCCAGTAAAGTCATGTCTGACGTTTGTTTAATTCATTTTGCACTAGAGCTATGAGGTGAATTGTCACAAACAGTTATGATAATCCACCAGTTTATCTTATATGTGGTTTATGACACAGTTTTATCTCTAAAACTGGACACAAAGATGTAGCACGTTTAAAAGCAGCCACACAACTTATCGTCGAAATAGTGTACATTAGATTCATCGATTCAGATGCTAATCCGGTTGCAGTTTTATTTGTGGAAGGGAGTCACATAGCCGCCTTGACACCACACTGAGCTCGGGTTACTGTCTGTGTGGAGTTTTGCACGTTCTCCGCATCTGGGTATGGGTCTCCTCTGGGTTCTCCTCCAGAAAACATGCCAGGAGGTGGACTGACGACCCTAAATTGCCCCTGGATGTGAATGAACTGGCGTCCCATCCAAGGGTGTTTTCCCACCTCATACCCAGTGCTACCTCAATAGACTGCAGATCCACAGCGACTCCAACCAGGATGAAGATAAATGAATGAATGGCTATTTAGCCAATTGAGGCGAAATGTGTTTTGCACAATGCTCCATTTCTGACTTTGTTACCTACAAGCAAACTTTCTCTGGGCTGAGGAGTAAAAAAAAAAAACCTGCATAAATATCACTTTCGGCCAAACCGGTCCTTTAAGACAAATTGCAGGTGCTTCCACTGAGTGCAATGTATGCCCTCTGGGTTAGCACACTAACACACTCTCTACCATAATTTGACTGGCAGCGTATGCTCGCTAGTCAGCTCAGGTTCATAATTTGCCCACAACTGGCAGATGCTGCCAAGCAGAAAGTGCCAACCCTTCAGTCAGAGAAGAGGCTGTAGGATATTCAGTAGCTAAATGATTTCGGTAGCAGGCCCTGGGGAGCCGAAAGGAGTCTGGCTGGAGAGGAGACTCTAACGTAGCATTTATAAATTTGAAGCATTAGCAAGAAGGGTAATTTCAAGTTGTATTTCATTTATGCTGCTTAGGTTTGATTAAGATTCTGCTGTGTTCGCGGTGTTGTTCTTCTACAGAGGCGTAGACAGGAAGGGCGTGGATGAAGACTGTTAACAACTTCACACTCTTCAGTGTGATTGCTCACTACTTCACACTGCTTTGTACGCTAATATGCACCGACAACACTCAAACTGACTTACTCTGGATTTATCTGTATTTTTCACTCATTCATCATTCATCTTTGCATTATTGTGAGTTTTGTTCTTTCGGGTTTGACCCTCGCCTGTTTTCCTCCATCTTACGTATGAGGATTATCCACGTTTAATATTTCCTGCCTGTGCTCTGACCGCCGCAATAGACTCTGACTATGATTCTCGGACTGCTCTAAATAAATCCCACATGCTGCCTCCGTGCACTTGCGTCTTGCCGTCTTGAATCTCAGAAAGCATCCCAACATAATATTTAGATGAACACGAAAAGTAAACACAACCCACAGGCTCAGTATGCATCGACAGCTAAGGAAATATTTTCCCAGCTGCAGTATATACTGTGAGGCAGAACCGGTCTGGATGATGAATTCGCTTCCCACTATCAGCTATCAGGGGTGACAGGTGTGCAAGATGAATGTGTCCGGCGTTAGGTGCACACGTCTTTTGAGAAATCTGGCCTTGGGCGCCAAACAGGGAGGCACGAATCACTGACAGGTGCGGGGTAATTATTTCGGCCAATTTTCTGCTTAAATACTGCGCTACGTGTTAATAAATCTCGATTCATGACTGGCAGCTTTACGTTCATGGATTTGGGGGGTGGGGGTGTGGGTGGGGGTGTTGGGTAGGGTATTGGTGGAAGAGCTCCCATCGATACTGGTGTGTAACCTTGACTCCATTTACACTCCCATTCTCGTGGTTGAATTTCCCCAACACATATTTTCATAAATGACAGTAAAGAAGATATACGAGGGCGATTTAAACTTCGCTTCCTCTCTCTGTTCCTTTATCCAAGCTCACTGCGACGCCACGCTGTCATGAATCATAATGGGCAGTGGAGAAACATGCAGCGCCCTCGCGACAAATCGATCCGATTCGGCGAGTGTACGCTCCTCTCTGTGCAACAAGTGACTTCACTTTAAAAACAGCAAAACGATCGATTCTGATCAGGCGAGGACTGCGAAAGCATTTTATACTCACACGTCTCATTTACGTACACGTTACTCTCACGGGAAACGAACCATATCGGGATCGAGTAAACAAAAAAACGAGTGAGCGCAAAATTTGAGATGATTTAGAGGTGAAGGTGAATCTCCGGCTTTCAGCCGAAGCCGTGAGACTCCTCTCAACGTTTTCTCTTACCTTCCCTTTAGCGATGTAATGGATGTGCCTGCTTGCTTTTAGCAGGACACGCCAACATACTTCACAATTACCGGTTTTGCCCTCGGGCGCTCTCACCCAGCGAGTAACTTTTATCATAAAACATGTTCATAGAAGATACAGAGTCTGGCCATAAGCTGCCATACTGCCATGATTAAACGGAGTGCTTGGCTGCCTGTAGATTCGACTTGGTGGAGATTAACGGCCTGAAAACAGCGATAACAAGAAATTTCTCTCTAGATGTAAGTATACATCCATTCCTGCTCATGGTTAAAGGTGGGCAGGACACATATGCAAATATTCAGTCAAGTTCTCCTGATTTCAGCGTCGGTTGGAGGGCAAAGGAGGGGGTTAAAAACATTTTTAATGGGTTAACATCCTCAAAATGTGCTGAGTAATTAAAAAAAAACAAAAAACGGAAGCTTCTCGCACTGTTTATCTAATGGAATACTAGTTGTCTTGATGTAAACCCATGACAAGAGTGGCATGTTTAATTTGCAGATTCATTTGAGATTGGTAATTGAAGTATAATTTGATGTCTAGATAGAAACACGGCTATCAGCTATCAATTGTTCTTTGAATAAACAAGCGCCCTGATCATTTGCATCAAGTTAAACACAGCTTCATTACATCGCTTGGCCCTGCCAGCATCGACTTTTAACTGCAAAGCAGTAATGAAAGTTAAACACTTACTGTATAATAAATATATATGGATTGCTTTCCTGCATCAAGCGCTGCGTCTGCAAGTCCACCGACATCGTGGACGAGCCCTCCCTCCCCTGTCCGCTCTCATGGGCATTTCACCCTCCTGACATCTGGGAGAAGACTCTGGTGCATCTGTACTACCACCACCAGATTCAGCAACAGCTTCTTACCTTACTATTATGTCTCTTTTATCAGTTGTTTTATTAGTTTGCACTCATCCCCACTCAACACTGTTTCTCTCGTCCTGTCTGGTTGACCCAAAGCTCTTAATGTATCGTGTTGCATTGAGCATCAGTGAGTGTTTGCACCTTGTGTGATAGTCGTGTACGAGTCCCTCAGCCGTCCTCGGTGTGAAAAGACGGATCTGAACGTCATATAGTCGCTGCTGGAAAGGGCTCAAATAGGCAGAAGGTGCTGGAAAAGTAAAGAACGTGCAGGACCTGGAGGAATGTTCTGAAGAACAGTGAGCAGTTTAACTGCTCAGGACTAACAAGTGACTCATGACTCGTGAAACATACACACAGGCGTTGATCGTCCAGGTAATGACACACAGTGTTAATAATCGAGCGTATGTAAACTGCTGAACTGGTTCATTTGTGTAAATTCTGTTATTATCGTGTCTCGTGGACTATATGTAAACATCTGTTATGTGAAATAGTTTATTCCGGGCAGAACTAAAGAAAAAAAACAAAATTCCATTTTTATCATTCGTCTTATTTTGCAGATTCTGCAAGGCGTATGTAAACTTATGACCTCAACTGGAACTTTTGGACCTTAAACTTGAGTGAAATAATCAAATTTATATTAAAACAGAGTGGCATGAATAGTGAACTTCAACAAAACTAGTTCGGAGACAAAATGGGACAGAAGTTTAATGTGAATGCTATTTATAATGAAGTAGCTTTCAGAGGACCGCTGGACCAGCAGATTTCGAATGTCACCCTATCTTTTCCACTGCTCCGTCCACTTCAGCATTAACATTTGCAGCAATGTTGTACCACGGGCGTAGCAAATAATAACAAATAGGCTTTACTTAAGATAAGAGAACTGAATTAAAGCTATGGAAGAAAAGTCCAGCCTAGTCCTGCAAGGCCACACTTCCTCAGAGGTTTTTACTGCCTTTTCTAAAGCACAGCATACTGTAGTAAAGGAATTAATTAGCTGTTAAGGTGAATCAAGTGTGTTAAATGAGACAGAATGCTAAACTATGCAGTGCCGTGGCCCTCCAGGACTGGAGTCTGACACTTTTATAAAGCATGTAGAATTAATACACTGAGGGTAAAAGACGAAGATTAAATATCATACATATAATAAGGGTTTGGGCAGAAATGCTTGTTCTGCATAAATTAGGCTTATTTAGTCTTTCTCAAACCTATTACGCAAACATGAAAAATTGCTTTGGCACAAGGAATGCTAATGGCTGCGCATCTCTCCTGTGAGTATGATACCTACACTGTCTTATAATAGGCCTGTGTGAAGAGAACAACTTTCAGATGTCAGAAAGAGGTCGTGTTATTTTGGACTGCTGGACATTCAATTCAATTCAATTCAGTTTTATTTGTATAGAGCTTTTAACAACAGACATTGTCTCAAAGCAGCTTTTCAGAAACATATAAATACAGTACACAGATTTTAAGCGAGCCGGTGGTGACGATGGCGAGGAAAAACGCTCTAACATGATATGAGGAAGAAACCTCGAGAGGAACCAGACTCAGAAGCGAACCCGTCCTCATCTGGGACATAAAAGTATTGGCAAGTCAAACGGCAGAATTGCCCCAGATTACTCGTCTATGTAGCTATTATCGCACTACACAATGCTGGAATATCACAGCAACCCAGTCTCCCTGAAAAAAGACTTCCGCATGCCGTTCATCTGCAGCACCTATATGATGAATATCAACATTCTGCCATACGTTGCACAACTACATATCAAGCTTTCACTAGAATGCTCTGTATGACACGTCCTGCACCAGCGTACTTTAACCAAGCTTAACCTCCACTAATACACTATTTGAATGAGACTGATATGTCTTCTTTTTTTTTTTTAAACCACTTCTGTACGTCGCTCTGGATAAGGGCATGTGTTAAATGCTGTAAATGTAAAAGCAGTATCTTCCACATATAAAAGTGCAGCAATCCATGCAAACCATATGATTTGAAGTGGACTAACATCAGGCAGTTTACATTAGTTAGTCAGCTTATGTGTAAGTTTATACACACTCAGGAGCACCAGTAGGTTACGGACGTTTCTTTACCCCGGACTTTCACGAAAAATAAAAAAAGTTTCTTCTGAAAACGCTCGTATGAATGATTTAGGAAGAAATCTGTTCACATCCAGCCTGATAAGTGAGAGCCCTGTAAAGTTTGTGCTTTTCACAACATACAGTATCCTTAGAATTACCGAAGCTCATGAAATAAGCCTAACATCTCCACTTCTCTGCAAACGCAATCGGGTTTGGACGTCACGTGGTAACGTGGTAACGTGGTAACGTGGTAACGTGGTAACGTGGTAACGTGGCATGGTCACTCGGGTGTTTTCAAAATGTGGAAAATCTCTATATTAATAGCAGGCTAAAGAATTTACAGGGTAGAAACTAGCTGCATTTTGAAAATGCCAGTTTTGACTCCAGCTTCAAACCTCTCAGTAATATTCCTAAAGCCGACAGAAATGGTCATTATTTATTACATTCTCAGTGATGGCGAGCGTTCTGGACGTCTTTCAAACGAGTCTTTTTTTAGGCTTGAATTGTTTCAAATCTCATTCATTCATTAACGCTTGAAACCACAGGACAAATCCAACGCTCGCGAACATCCTGGCCTGCGAGCTCTCCTGACGGAAATGAGCTGTAGGATCGTTGAAAATGAACTTTACCCAGAGAACACACGGAGCAGGAGTACATTTCTCTCCAGGCTCTCTTTTTTTTTACTCTGCAGGTTGAGTTCACTCGCACTAACAAGACAGCATCCCAAATGGCAACTACTGTGCTAAGTAGTATGCAAAAATAGAGCAGCATCATTTCTTCTGGGTGGTTGTGCTGTATGCTGATTGGCTGCCAAGGGATGAAGAGGTTGATGCAGATTTACAGCTGGTGAATTCCTGATTCTGATTAATCCAATCAGAGTTCTGGCTGTAATTCAAATGATTATATTAATACACTGGTTGTAACATCGTTTCTATAGTAACGCATTCACAGATGCTTGTATGGCATATGATCCCGGGAAGGAGTCTCCAGCGTCAGTGTTTTGTAACAAGCAGACATAAAGCTATAACTTTTGGTTTCCAACAGAAGATGGAAGACTTCCGGATTCTCAGTAACATAAGATGATTTTTTTTGTCTTATTAATAATGAGAGAGAGAGAGAGAGAGAGAGAGAGAGAGACAGAGAGAGAGGAGAGAGAATAAACTTCAGGGTGGTGAGTAACACTGCTTTACTTCAGGGCACATCACAGCACCCGTCATTGATTATTTTCCTACACGAGCATGTCCTCATGTGTTTTATTCCTATACCATGTAGGAAAAGATACATCTCCATCAAACTAGCAGGCCTTTTGGGTACTAAAAAAAAACCAGGAGTGTTAAAAGAGAAAGAAAAAGTGGGTCGTCTGGCAGAAACAGTAAACAGCAAACATTAACTGTGTACTTCAACTCAGCGAGGATGAGCTCAGCTTACTCGGGAGAATCGGATAAAATATAGCACGGCTTTGATTCCGCGCCTGACTTCCTGACATCCTCGGAAATTCTCACAGGCCACGAGAGCCAGAATATCTTCTTAGCGTCTTTAACCCACTGAGGCTGTTTTCATGTCAGGAACGTGCATTTCAAGTGGCACGAACAAGTTAATCTTCGTCGTATTTTCAGTTTAGAAACGATTTCTAAGCTAGAAATGACACAAAGCATCGGTTCTTATTTGGCCTTGAGTAATACATGCAATAAGGAGCAGGTGCAGAAACTTATTTTGAAGCACCCAGGAATTAATTAGCTCGAGATTTCCACCAAGAGTCTGCTGAGAATTTTATTTTATGTTTTCAAATTGAAAATTCTGTATCTGTCACCCTGCACTATATTCAGATATAGGAGCCGAGAGTGTTTGGGAGACAGTTGGGAGTGTGCAAAGTTCAGAGCCATCTGTTTCTATTACTGCAAGATAAAGTGTATTAGCGCACACACACACACACACACACACACACACACACACACACACACACAGAGTAGATAATGTACACACAATTGGTTTGTTCAAATATCAGAGTTATGACTTTGTGTATAATCTGTGATGGGTTTTCGAGTTAACAGATCCATCCATTTTCCATACCGCTTATCCTACACAGGGAGACTATCCCCGGGAACTCGGAGCACAAGGCTGGGGACACCCCGGACAGGGGCACAATCGCACGCACATTCACACGCTATGGATAATTTGGAAGTGCCAATCAGGATGGGGGAGGAAACCAGCATTTCATTAGTATTTCTTTGGACTGGGAAACCCCCAAAGCATGCTGAGAACATGCAAACTCCGTGCACACAGGGCACATAGATTCGAACCCCCAGCTGTGGAGGTGTGAGGCAAGCGTGCTACCCACTAAGTAAGTCACCATGCCCACCACGTGAAAAGATGGGAGGCTTGTTTTAAGTCTGTAATGCCATACTGGTTTCAAATCGTGTTTCCTATTACCCTTAGAAATGACCCTTTCGCCCAATCAAACACACACACACACACACACACACACACACACACACACACACACACACACACAAAACACTTACGGTTCTAGAAAAAAAAAATCAGCCATAGCTGTGCTCGATTGTACCATTTTATGTATTTTTCTTACAACCGTTGGTGATGCTGTTTGACAAAAATCTAAACGGAACCACAGTAAATCGTTTATAAACAGCGACTCTGATGCAGATGCCAGAAAAAGAAACCTTATATTGACGTCTTTATTTCTTTGACTAAATAGCCCATTTATACCCGCTGTCCCTGTCTACGATATAAAAGTATTTTCTGAATCAATACCGGTGGTTAGCGGCACTGCTGTTTGGCAAGCTGAAACGGTATTATTATTATTATTATTATTATTATTATTATTATTATTATTATTATTATTATTATGCATTATCATTATTTAAAAAATATAAATAACTAAATTTAAAAAAGGGGACAGTGGTGGTTTGCTGGTTAAGGCTCTGGGTTACTGATCAGCAGGTCGGGGTTTCGAGCCCCAGCGCTGCTAAGCTGCCACTGTTGGGCCCTTGAGCAAGGCCCTTAACCCTCTCTGCTCCAGGGGGCGCTGTATCATGGCTGACCCTGCGCTCTGACCCCAACTTCCTAACATGCTGGGGTATGCAAAGAAAAGAATTTCACTGTACTGTGTGTATATGTGATCAATAAAGACTCATTATCATTATTGCATAAAACAGAAAGCACGTGAGCCGTTAACGTGACGCACGCTGAATCCACAATGGCTCGCTATTAAACGTATAGAGCACTACGGAACGTGCCTTCTTTCACACCGAGAATAAGGAGCCACTCGGATTTCAGCCAGAGTAAAAAAAAAAATCTGGCTGAAGACAGCATATTAAACGATCCAAGGTCACGCCATAGGAAGATACTTACGGTGTGGGTCGCCCCAAAGCCGAACGCGACAGATTAAAGGGCAAGTCATTAGCATGATGAGAAAAAAAATAATAATAAAATGAACCTGTCTATAATAAAGACTCCTCCACTAGTGGAACGTAGAGCGCGATAAGACTGTGGTGTACAGTACTTTCTACCCAACACTTTTTATGTGAAAAAGTATTGCTGGAAAAGAAAAAGTGCTGGAAATGGAAAAAATATCTGTTAGAACAGCTTTAAAAAAAATAAAAAAGATATAAGGGCGATCCCAATGTTATGGATGTGACATTTGCGCTCAAATTGGCTAACGAAATATCAAGCTTAGGATCAATTTGCATATGTTGTTATTGAACTTCTTGAGACAAATCTTAAAAACTCATTTTATATATAAACTTTTATTTATATATATATATATTGTATATACGTATTTAAATACATATTAATTGATCAGCATTATGGATGTGACATCAAGTGGACAAACGTTTGTAGGAGACGGCACGTGTTCTACGAATGTTGTAGGAATACTAAGAAACATTGAAGGAACATTAAGAAAAAACTGCTTTTACAGACAGGACTGGGGCTGTTTTGCGTGATGGATGGGACGTGTCTGAACCAGTACTTCGTACGTATATTTGATGTATAAACGATGGTAGAATTTTCTCTCCAGTTCAAGCAGGGAAGTGAAATACAGTGAAAAGACATGAGCGAACTCTTTCAAACTGCTTTAGTCCATGTAAGCTTTGTGCCGAATTACCTACTTGCATAAGCAACGAACATGATGACAGTTCAGGTCATAATAGCGGGAAGAAATGCATACACGTCGTCGACTCACTAATCAGACGAGAAAGTGTTAATTAAATTTAAAAAAAAAAAAAGAAAAGAAAAATGTAATAAAAAAAAACACCTTTTGTTTCGCCTTCCTGCTTAAGAATTGACATAAATGCAGGTGATTGAATGAGGCATAGCAGAGAATCGGCTACAGAAGCAGATCAGCTCTGCTACAGTATTTTTCAGGCCACTGGAATCCGAATCGAGGTCCACCGGGTTTTGACGACCCATGGCCGTGTCCTGATTTCATTTCTTGCTCAAACTTAACGCCGTATTTTGACTCAAATCACAATTACTGTCAAAAGCCACTTCTGAAAAATAACTTTAAAAAAAAACACTATCTAAGTAGTATCGAAGTATCCTTGGGTATACTGTATATGGTATATAAATATATATATATACAGTAGTATCGAAGTATCCTTGGGTATACTGTATATGGGTATATATACATACAGTAGTATCGAAGTATCCTTGGGTATACTGTATATGGGTATATATATATACAGTAGTATCGAAGTATCCTTGGGTATACTGTATATGGGTATATATACATACAGTAGTATCGAAGTATCCTTGGGTATACTGTATATGGGTATATATACATACAGTAGTATCGAAGTATCCTTGGGCACGACACTGAACCCCAAATTGCTCCCAGTGGCAGGCAAGTGCCATGCATAGCAGCTCTGCTTTCACTGGTGAGTGAATGAGACACAGTGTAAAGTGATTTGTAGAACTGCTCATATTCAAGTGCGATATATAAGTGCAGACCATTTATTATAAATAGTTTCTCTGTGCGATTGATGCCCCATGTACACATTTATATACTCTGGTTTAGTTAAAAGTTCATTATTCTCTTGACTGCTGTAACAAGGCAAATTCCCTCGACGGATCAATAAAGAATGGCGTGAGTGTGTGTGTGTGTGTGTGGGGGGGCACGTTTTAATATCTTTGGTTGGAACCGAATGTGCTCACACGGATATTAATATCAGTATGGACTATTGACTGGCCCCCATGAGAAAACCTGTGTAAATATATATATATATATATATATATATATATATATATATATATATATATATATATATATATATATATATAGGTATTGATGTTACAGTCTATGTGTAGGTATTAATTTGATAGTAAGATGTGTGTGTGAGTGTGTGTGTGTGTGTGTGTGTGCGCAGGCACGGTGAAAGCCCGTGTACACACTGCCTACTGTGAAAATACTGCCCGAGCTTATCTATACCCCAGACTTATGGTTTATGGTGTATGAATATGTATGAGGTGTATGAATACGGCTTTCTTGACTTCACCAGATGCTGATGTTCTTTCGTGTATTATTTCCAAGTCCTTTGAAGATTTTTTATTATTATTATTATTATTATTATTATTTTGCTTTTCTAAGCAATAAATAAATAAATAAATAAATATTATTTCCTGATTTTGTTTTCTTTTTAACTACACCAACCCTCATCTTGCCTCAGTCTGGACTCACACTGGACTGGAGAAGGAACGAGAATAAACACTTGGTGTGTCAACGTGCAGGATCAAACCCGCACATGCACTGCTACAGAATGAATGCGTAACATGCATAGATATGTACAGAGCTTAACAACAACAACAACAACAACAACACAAATCAACAACAATAACAACAACCCGTTAAAGCGGAGGTTATATAGTTATAATCCCTAAAACATTCCTCTTCTTATTCTTCTTCTTATTATACTTCTGAGCTGTAGAGCTTTGGAGGAATTGGGAAAGGAGGCATCAGTTACTCCATCTGATCATTCACTGCACAACTTTACTCCAAACTGTGCCGTGTACTACACAGAAAAATGCTCTCTTATATGAAACACAAAAGTTTTTTTTTTTTTCTTTTTAAACAAAGAAATAAAAAATGCAGCACGCGCGGTGAGCCTGTGCATGTCCTCGTGAGGATGGAGGATAAAAGTCTCACCTTTGCAGGAGGACAGAGGGACACAGCAGAGCACCAGGGCGAGTTTGATGAGCGCTGCGCGTTTCGCTCTGAGCGGTAAATCCATGCTGAAGCGGAAGCGGAGTTGCTCTCTTTTCCTCTTTCTCTCTCTCTCTCTCTCTCTATCTCTCTCTATCTCTCTCGCGCGCGCTCCTCTGCGCTCCTCCGCTAGAGGAATGAGCGGCGCGCGACTCTCTTCACGCCGCTACTGCCGGACACTGGCGCGTGCGTGTGGCATGTACTATTTGGCCACGCCTCCAGAGCAGGCGCGCGCGCAGTGCGGCGTGAACGCGCGTGCGCTCCGAACGCAGGAGATGGGAACCCCAGCGTAGAGCTTTTAACATCCCTGCTGAAAGGATATATATATATATATACTCATGCTTATAATGGGATTTCTACTGGTTTTAATGGAAACTGTTATGGTCTCTGTGGGTATCTACTAGTCATTTGGTGCCTTCTATTGATGGCATGTCATGTCTAGTGGATACCATTAAGGACCAATAGAGCACCTTTGACATTTAGTAATGGTTTTAATGGTTAACTGAAGGTTTGTAATGGTATTTGTAGTGGAAACCATGTGATGGTTTCTATTGTTTGTTTTTTTTTTCAGCTGGGAGGATCTACATATTAGTGAGGTCCATGTGACCCGCTTCATAATATTTCATTTAATATGTACTACACCTTATCTACTACTCTGTTCTGTTACACAACCATTCTGATGACATCATATTCCGATTTATAGTTCTCTCTCTCTCTCTCTCTCTCTCTCTCTCTCTCTCGCTCTCTCTCTCTCTCTCTGCATGCACTCGTCCTCCTTTGCTCTGTTGCATCTCCTCACTGATTGCTGAGAAAGCATAGGTTAAAAATGCAGCTCACGTTGGGTAGATCTGCTTATGTAATTGCGATCTAATACAATTAGTTAACATCACTGCGTTTAGCTGTGATCGAAGGTTACAGCGTTCAGATGGCGTTACTGTGATCAGTTAACATTACTACTACCAGCAAAGGTTACCTGTGATTACCTGACCTTACTGCGACCGGCTAAAGTTATTTGGATCAGCTAACATTACTATGATTCGTTAACGTTACTGGAATCAACTAGCATTATTGTGATGAGATAACGTTAAGCTTACAGCTAATGTTACTGCATTTAACTAACATTAGTGCGTTTAGTTCATTTGACTGTGATCAGCTAATGTTAGTGCGACCAGTTAGTGTTACTATTATCAGCTAATGTTACTGTGATCAGCTAACATGACTGTGATCCGCTAATGTTACTGTTATCAGTTAATATGAGAGCGATCAGATAACATTACCGCGATAAGGTAACTTTATTGTGATCAGCTAATGTTACTGTGATCAACTAACAATACTGTGACCACACAGAAGATTTATCAGCACAAACCCAACAGATGGTTGTTGAGCTGCACTGCACTGATAAAGGATATAAAAATGACAAGGTTCCCAAATTTCCAAAAGATGACTAGTTGAAAATCTGCCAGGAAGAGGATACATGAGCAGCACTTACACCAGCTATTAATAGTGGGGGTGCCAATAATTTTAAAACCAGAATTTTACACACACACACACACACAAAAATGAACTACAAAAGATATTTGGGGGGAAATTGTTCAAATAGAACAATGTCACAACCCAATCAGCTGAAGGTCACAATACCTCTAATCTGTCACATCTGTCTTTGTCAGATTTGTACATCTGCATCCTGATTTTTTTTGCTCATTCTTCTTCTCAAATTTGCTTAAGCTCTGTCACAATTATATAGACACCACTGACGAAAAGCAATTTTCAAGTCTTGCTACAGATTCAGAGTTGGCTTGAGGTCTGGGATTTGACTGGGCCATTCAAACACATTGGCTTATGAACTACTCCAATGTAGATTTGCCAGTATGTATAGGGTCATTGTCCTGTGGAAGGTGAACCACCATGTCTTGCAGACTGGAACAGTTTTTTTCTAGGATTGCCCCATATTTGGCTCCATCCATGAGGCCCTCCATGACCGTGACCAGCTTCCTAGTTGCTACTGATGAAAAGCATCCCCACAACAACATACAACCACCACCATGCTTCACTGTGAGGATGCTCAGTCTTCAACATGGAACAATTTATATATATATATATATATATATATATATATATAAAATAGCTTTTTTCTTGCTATCTCAGCTGTGTATATCTCCAGATCTTTCAGAGTTAGAGATAGCCTCTTGGTTGGTTCTCTGACGCCCCCATTTTTATCTATCTATTCATCCATCCATTTTCCATACCGTTTATCCTATACAGGGTCGCCGGGGAGCCTGGAGCCTATCCCAGGGACCCTGCCAACCCAGGGCACAATCATACATTCACACACACTATGTGTGTTTGGAAATGTGAATCAACCTTTGGACAAGTCTTTGGACTGGGGGAGGAAACCAGAGAAAACCCCTGAAGCACAGTGAGAGCATGAAAACTCCGAACCCCAACCCCGGAGGTGTGAGGCAAACATGCTAACCACTAAGCCACCATGCCCACTTCTATCTATCTATCTATCTATCTATCTATCTATCTACAGATGGTAATGCTGCACAATTATGCCATAAATATTACTATTTTCTTCCAGGTACACCGAGATTCCCTGTCCTTGTTCCGCTGCACTGATTTATGATCCAAGGTTTGCTCCTCCATCTGTTAAACTCATGTAAAGCCCTCAGGTTAAATATGACAACATTAATAAACACAGCAACGAGAGATTTTAACATCATTCATTCAGATTAAATCTATTAACAAACTCTATGAAATAAACGTCAAATACCCTTTCATTACCTCCGCAAACGTTCCATCCTGTTTATTCAGTCTGAATTATTGAAGGGATATTAAGCTGTGGTGAAATACAGCCAGCCTGTAACCGTGTGGGTTATCTCGAACCTGTGCAGGATGTTTAGAGAAATAAACAGAAACAAGTGGGGGGAAACATTGTAATGGTTGGCGCTGGGCAGACCGTCATAATAAAGCATCACTGTAACGCAAATCGATAGGTGTCACATGGAGGCTCTGGTGTTCTAGAGCGGGAAGGGTGAAGCACACTTACACAGACAGACCACATCTGCGGGAGAGAACTACTCATAACCACCTAACCCGTTAACCTGACACACACTCGAAAATATGCACACACTCACGAAGCGCTGGGAGCTCCACAGCGCTAAAAGAAAGAGGCGTGATTGTCAGGGGAGGCTTTAGGAAACCATTCAGCCTTGAGAAAACCGTGTTTTTGGGGGAAGAATTTAAAGACATTTCGAGGGAATATGGAATCCAGCAGATGAATTAGGTTTTTATTACGCACTGACACTGGTATTAGTCTGATACTCATTTACGCTTACTTGTATAAATGTTCCGAGACCAACATTGGATCCCAGTCGATACTATCTGACGTATCTGACGATACTATCTAGTGTACGCTGTCACGCTAACGAACAGACGACACGCAATGACAGCGATCTGGATGTGTTCCACAGTAAGGTGGACACGTTTACATGCAACCAAACAATCCGATATCCGATCGCTCAATCGGATTGAAAAGCCTTCATGTAAACACCTCAATCGATCTGATTAAGCTCGATCCCAAGGAAATTTTGATCGGATTGTGTAGTTCTAGGAAAAGATTAGCCATGGAAAACGCTTGAATCCGACTATTTTCTCAATTGGATTTAAAAATAGCTTGCAAAAATAGTGCAAGCCACAGTGCGGTGGTGCGTATGTTTATTTACTTGTGCGTACGTTTATTTACGTCTCATCTCTTGCACCGAAGTGTTGTTCGGAATATACAGGGGTTTTTTTTGTGATTGTTGCAGCCCGAAATGCTTGATTTTGCTGCGTTTTTTTTTTTTAAATAAAAATGTGCGATGCAACTGGCTGAGTTACGTGAATTGGCAAAATTACAATTGCACGAAACTGTTTTGCGCTGTCTTTCACAGAGAAGTTTGTTGGTAAATGAGACCTTTCAGCTGTACTCATGTTCGACGTACGTGAATGAAAGAGGGCTTTGAATGACTACGTGTTGAATGACTACGTGAAAATCTGGTGTGTCATTTGGAAAAAAATGGAAGCTCTTCCAAATATCGCGGTGTTTGCTTGATTTTCGTCCATTTCTGCAATCGTACACTTGTGAAATTCTCGAGGGACTGATAAATAGTGCTTTCGGAATCTGTAATCAAATTGAATTCGTTCGGATTGACAAAAAATGGGCGTGAGTAAACATACCTAATTAAGGGTGGCAATCTAAATGCTCTCCTGAACTCTTGGGCATGGATGGTTGTGGCGTTATCCGGATTTGAACTGGAGATCTCCTGATGAGAACGCATTTCATGCTTTGACTACACAATCAGAAACATGAAGCAGGCTACAAACGAACACTAATCAAGCCGGGCAAATAACAAATACAGACACACAGACACAATGCTGGAGGAAGACATCCTGAAAAGCAACACTGTGAGTCCAGGTTCTTAAACTGTTTGACTTAAGCTGTCCAGAGATAGCTCAAGGTCGTGCGGTGAGGTTGTGGGATGTGCATCATGGGAGATCAGACTTAAGGAATTGCAGACACGTGTTTTAGAGTTTAAATGTGAAACTGTAACACGTTTAGATTGGAAGCTTTCAAACCAACAATGATGCGTTTGATACCTTCTGCAGAAAGCTGTAGAAGTTCTCACATCTGCGTGCTTTCTCTCTCTCTCTCGCTCTCACACACACACACTCACGCACATATTCTCTCTCTTTTATTACAAGTTGTAGCAAAAAACTTGAATGGACATCTGCGTGCGCTGAAAGATACAGTATAATTGGCTAAAACGTATCATTTCTCTCAATATCACCGAATTCAGAACTGTGTTTTTTTCTTTTCTTTTTTCTTCTTGATGGATGAAGACACCACTGCTGGCTGATTTGAATTTGCACATGTGTACTTATAATTGTGTTTGCGCGTCACTCTTGGATAGAAAAAAAGTCTTAAGGTTGTCTGAACAAATGTTCCAGTTTATTTAAATTATGTGTAAAAAAAAAAAAAAAATTTCTATAAAAAACCCCCAAAACAAACAAAAACAAAGCTTGATGGTAATCACCTCTTAAATGAGCAAATCTCATCGATTGTTTGCAGAACAAAGATAATATTGGAAACCTATGACATGCAGGAAGAAAAATAATTTAACACATGTTGTGTTGGTCACTCGGGTGAATCATTTTTTAAACACATTTTTTGGATAATTTAACACATTGTGTGTTGAAATAGTAATAACACAAAAAGTGTGTATAGATATCGTGTTTGTACTTTGTAGTGGAGATTACTTACAGGATATGAGCTCATAATTAATGTTTGAGGTTCGGGTAGTCGCATACCACAATTTTTTTCAAGATGAGCTCTCAATGCACCCCTCCCCCACCCCGACGCATCGGCCCAGCTCTCCAATATTATCGCCACGGAATTCTCTACATCCAGCTCAGAGAGCTGTCCATCCAAATCTCACCAGCCAGTCAGAGTAAATCGCTGTTAAGCCCCGTCCAAACATGGGGTTTGCTCCAGAATAGTAAATTAAAACTTCGAAAGTGTAAACAAAAAAAACAAAACAAAGCTTAGAAAACTGTTAATAAAGAACGCTGTTTATTTGAAGACCATGTTACATTTTTGCCACGGAGTTCACTGTTTTCAGTCTCAGCGTGTTTTTCTTCTTTCTCATTGTTTATTTTTTCGGTTTCCTGAAAAGTTCAATACCTTTTGGCACAAATTTAATTCCATGGTCTAAAGCACGCCCCATTCTGGTTTATATATGAATACGAATACAGATACGAATATTATATATAACAAAAAACAAATACAGTGCCATTGACTTACTCTAGTATACGTAGACAAAGTAATTAAAGACAACACACAGAACAGGTGAGCACAGTAGGGTAACTAACCGATGCAAGGACAGGAGCAAAGGCAGTGTAAACAAAAGCACATGATCTGACGGCAGCACTTGTTGCTTGTGCTGTGTAGAGGGATTTTTTTTTCTCTCATTTAGATGTGTATAAAAGTAAAAATTCTGGCTCGATGTGATCTAAAATGATAACGCAAGTTAGAAACGCAAAGCATTTCACAGGAATTCGAATAAGCGAGAGCGTGTGCTTTTATTTTAATTTCGTATGAATGCTGAATAACCTTGTCCCCACCCTAAGAATGTAGTCCAAATCCATTGCACAAGAACCTGAGCAAATAATTAAAAACCTTCACGAGTGCACATGCGAGAAATGGCGTGCACTGCTGCAGACAGCAGATGGGAAGCGTAAAGCCCTTGGTGGGTTTTTTTTTGTTGGTTTGTTTTGTTTTTGGATTTTTTGGGGGAGTTTTTTCCGGCTGGGATTTTAACACCCTCACAGCACCACAGTCCACTGCTTGGCTGACAGATGGCACACACACCGCAACCACTTGACTGCTTAATGGACATATCAGGTGTCCTCGTAGGTAGAAAAGGCTATTAAACAATACAAGAGGAACTTGAGAGGCGCACAGGGAGAACATAAACCTCAAAGGGTAGCCGTCTTCAGAAAACACAGCAAGGATTGTCCATTATGGAAAGTTTGCCTCGGCTTCGGATTACCTGCACCGGGTTTGTTCAGAACTACAGAGGCAGATTGTCAGAGCTTAATGGATAAAGAGATTGAATAACAAGGCAACACTGAAAAGGGGCCATATTTCCCAAGACCTGGTTAAAAACATAGTAAAGAGCACGTTCAGGGAGAATCTTCTTATTAAAAAGAGCTATAACAATTAATAGCGGTCTTAAAGCCCGAACCTAATCTTGTGGAAAAAATTCAAAGAACCGTAATCAGGTGGAACGATTTTGTGAATGAAACTGAACACTGGCCCTCGTTCTAATCTAGACCAATTATTAGTTAGTTCTTTTTTTTTTTTTTAATGTTCTCTTGTATGAGAACGCTCTTACAATCGTAAGACGATGCTTATTAGAAGAAAATAAGCCGCGACGTGCTGGTGTGAAGCGCTTACTCTGACAGTTACAAATCACTGACACTGGAGACTCCTTCCAAAAACGGCAAGTAAACAACTCCTTTCAGAGAAACACCTGAACCATCCGGCTATGATTCGATAACATATCGGTGAGTCCCTCTAGGATTTTGTGTTTTTACGATCGCAGAAACGAACGCCAAATCAAGCAAACGCCGCAATATTCAGAGGAGAATATTTTTCTAAATTTTTCTAAATTACAGCAGATTTTCCACAGATTTGGGCCAAGACGCGTCATGTGATGTCGTCACAACCCACATTCAGCCAAAGCCCCCTTCGATTCACGTGCATCGAACATGAGTCCGGCTAAAATGTCTCCAACAAACAATTTACCAACAAACATCACTGTGAAAGAGCGCGCAAATCAGTTTCGTGCAATTTAAGTAGTTTTCCACAAAAAAAACCCCACAAATAAATTCAGCAAACGGCATCGCAAAGTTTGATAACAGACACCGCAAAATCACAAAGACCTCCATGAAAACTTGTATGGACTGATTAGAATTAGCATTGTCATAAACCTGTTATGATTGGAACCCTGTCCAGGGTGTACCCCACCTTGTGCCCCATACTCCCTGGGATGGGCTCCAGGTTCCCCGCGACCCTGTAGGATAAGTGGTATAGAAGATGGATGGATGGATGGATGGATGGATGGATAAACCTTGTTGTGGAAAATGAATCATCACCTTCTGACCAGTCAACATGCAAATTCCACAGACACAGGGAAGGGGCAAGAATCACGCTTATTTGTCTATTTGCTAGGTCAGGTGTGTCCAAGGTTATCCGGAAAGGGATGGTGAGGGGGCAGGTTTTCATTCCCACCAAGCAGAAGCCACACCTGAGTCTATTGGAATCGGTGGAATCGGGTGTGTCTCCTGCTTGTTTGGAATAAAGACGTGCACCCACACCGGATCTTTCTAGATAAGATTAGATGCGCCTGGGCGAGGTGGAGGTTGCCAGAGTTTCTCAGCCGACTGCGAATTCCGACTTGAAAGACTTCGCCGTTGCACTTTTCCACGTTGGAGGTTTTTCAGCACTGGATCACTGTCTTCCTTACACGTGGCAGCAGTAGCTCTGTGGTCCAAACATCGGGCTCCTGATCAGAAGGTCGTGAGTTCAAACCCCAGCACCACCAGGATGCCACTGCTGGGTCCTTCAGCAAGGCCCTTAACCCTCGATTGCTCAGTTGTGTAAATGAGATAAATGCAAGTTGCTCTTGATAAGGGAATCTGCCGAATGCCGTAAGCGTACGTTTTCACAGTTTCATCAGAAACAAAACTGTTTTCAACTATCAGGCAAATATGAGGAGGATCAGGACTGCAAATCTTTCTGATTCAGCTGGATTCGTGGCTTCTGATACACAAGCAGATAATCCCTCCCACCTTAGCACTCCAAACACACTCGCACACGTCCTGCAGTCTGATTGACCCACTGTGTATACTGCCAGCTCAGTGATGAGAAAGTAAATAGCTTATTTGTCTCTCGGGTTGGGTGTAGAGAGCAAGATCTATCTTTCCATACATCATGCTCGAAGAGAACCTCTGAGTGTGTGTGTGTATGTGTGTGTGTGTGTGTGTTTGGCTTTAGATGCATCAGGAAAGCGAGGATGAAGAGAGTGCTGGTTAATTGGTATGCATATTTCTACTTAAAAGCACAGAAGAGGAGAAGAGCGCAGAGTGATGTGATGGCAGTGGAGGAGAAAAAACTAAAGTGATGCAGAGGGTTCACGTCTGACTCGGTGCGCCATTACTTATTTATCCGCATGCGTTTGTGTGTTGGGCAATATTTCCAACATGCTCTTAGGGCATAGTCTAAAAAAATATGAGACGCACCTTTCTCACTACAGCCAGACCTCTAATTGGATGTCATGTCTGAAGGCAAAGTGGAGTAGAAATGATGATTATTATTTTTTTTAATAAATGAAATTTCCTTTTTTCAGTTGTGGGATTTTAGATAAACAAACAAACCGATAAATAAACAAATAAATATGTATGAATGACTGAAATATTGAGTGAATAATAGATTGACCAATTAGTCATACAAACGAACGAAGGAATAACTATATCGGTAAATTAGTGACCAAACAAACAAACAAACAATCCAAGTAATGTATGAACGAACATTCAATGAATAAATAATAGGTCGGTTGATTAATCATACAAATAAATAAATGAACAACTAGCTAAATAAGCGATCGAAGAAAGAAAGAAACCAAGAAACAGTGAGTGAATTGGATGTCATGTCCAAAGGCAAAGTAGATTTCAAAATCCCCCCTTCCAGCTGTGGCATTTAAAATAAATAAACAAACAAACAAATAAATGGATGGATGGATGAACTGATTGACTGATCAATCAAACAAATCAATACACAGATAACTAAATAAGTGAGCAAAGAAAGAAAGAAAGAAAGAATTGGATGTCATGTACAAAGGCAAAGTAGAGGAGAAATTCTTTTTTTTATAAAATCCCCCTTTTCAGCTGTTGCATTTTAAACAAACAAACAAACAAACAATCAAAGAGTTGAAGGATGGATGGAAAATTAATAAATACACAAGCATCCCGTTTATCTGTCGTGTGTACAAAATGTCCGTGACAACTGTACACTGAAATGCTCGTTGTGAGACTCGGGTACTCTACCGCTGTGTCATATAAAATATACACAGCAGAAGATGAAGAGCGGAGGAGAGAGGAAGGAGGGAGAAAAAGATTATTTCCCAACACAATATACCCTTTATACAAGCTACGCAGAATACAGTGGTATGTATGTATGGTACGCAGGAATAGTTCGTATGTAAGTCAAGTGCAGATGCTAACTGTAAACACGGGAATACGTGCCGTCACGGTACGTGAACAAGAGTGCAAAACCTAGTCAAATAAATCGTATCTGAGCGCAGTTGTCGTGTCTGAGCAGTGCTCCGGAGATATAGGACAGCATAAAAAGCCGGTGAAGCAGCAGTATAAAGTATCATTTAAAAATGTCAGTAAAATTTTCAGTGAAAATATGTGTATGTGTAGTGTGTAATTAATATGATGAATATATCAGTATGTTGCACAGACAGGACTGAGTCCTCAGCAGCAGTTAAGTGGTAATAGTGCCCTTAGAAATATTTCAACATACCCCAAAGTGACAGAATCATGTGAAGAGATTATCCATGAGTGTCTTTGAGCTGTCAGTGAGGTCACCAGAGTGTGGGAGCTTCTGTAGGAACGAGTGAAAGACTGGAAGAAGGAGTAAAGTCTGGATTTCAGTTTATTCAGGATGCTGAAGGCCTGCAGGCTGGAACTGCTTCCGCTTCCCGGTCGAATGCTGTGGTACCGTCTGTCTGACGGTAGTCTGCTGAACAGTCTGATGGCTGGGTGAGTGTGGCCTGTGGTGATTTTGGGAGCCTTCCTTTTTGTGAGTTTGTTGCCAGTAATGAGTTCAGCTGCTCTCCTGACTCTCTGGGGGCCTTGTGGTCACGGAGAGAGCAGACACCAAACCAGACAGTCATGCACCCGGTCCTGACCAATTGATCTATCCAATTCATAAATGAATAACTAATTAAGTAAATAATCAAACAAACAAACAAACAAATAACAATTAGATGTCACGTCTAATGGTGAAGTAGAGGAGAATTTTTTTCTTGTTAGTACGTAAGTTTGTACAGAAGTATGCAATTAAGTCACTAACTAACTAACTAACTAAATTAATAAATTAATTAATAACAATTAGATGTCATGTCCAATGACAACGTATTGGAGAAATGTAGTTGTTGTTGTTGTTTTAGATCCTCTCCTTTCAGCTGTGGGAGTAAGTACGTTTAAGTAAACCAACCAACAAACAAACAAAATTCATAAAAAAAAGTAATACAATTGGATGTCATGTCCAAAGTCCAAAGGCATGGAAGTCTCCCTTTTCAGCTATAATATTTTAAATATAAACAGACAAACAAATAAATGAATGAATGAATACATAAATAAATAGCTGCAATGATAGACACATAAAGCAGTGAATAAATAAATAAATAAATGTGCAAATACAAAGAAATAAATCAGTAAATACTTGGATAGATAGATAGATAGATAGATAGAGCTTCCCTATTTCGGGGTACCTAGTCCAACGTAAGCAGATAAATCAATAAACGAAGTTATGGTTGTTATCATACTCTATTCATTAAGCAAGCATGAGCATGATACTCCTCATCATCTGAAATAACCACTTGAAGAAGGAATTCATCTTTGTAGGTGTTTTTGCTTTTCCGAAGCTCAAGTGAGTGAGTTTGAACAGTGAGAACAAACACTGAAGGTGAAGAGGAAGAAGGTCTGGATTTGTAGCCCGGGATTATAGCTGTTGCTTTTTTTTTTCTTTAGTCAGATGGCTATTTCCCATGGTAACTCCCCATCCCACAAAACACAGAGGAGGAGTTCTGTACGAGAGCTACGTGAGAGGAATGTAGATGACCCTCAGCCCCTGGAGGAAAGCACAACATTCCAGTTGAGAGCTTTATTAGGTCCAGTAAGCCGCCACTTTTACCGTGATCCAGAATCAGCAGTCTGGGATCTGATCAGCGTTTACAAGAGTGACACAAACACATGGACGGGAGACACTGAAATTTGATTTACAAAAAAAAGAGAGGAAAATATTCACAGGTCCATATGTTGTCTCATCGCTTCGCATCGTTTCTGCATACTGTAATCCAAGCCATTTGCATTTCACACACCTCTGCACACATTAAATCCGAGCCATTTGCATACAAAACAGTCCGATCGTTTATGCTCGACCTGACACTCCGTTCATTCTCGCTTTGTATTGCCAGAACAAGCAGATAGGGAGATCAGTAGCAGCGATGTCGATGATGCTCCAATCCACAGCAAAGTGGCTGTTTCTACATTCAGATTCAACATTAATTCAACATTCAGGCAATGTAATTTCACAAAGCACACAGTATACACTCAGTGCATGTCTTTATGAGCAAATAAAATCAATAAATAAACCATGGCTATAAAACGGTGGCACGGTGGCAGAGCAGGACGTATCTGTACCTCACAGTTATAGGGTCCAGGGTTCGGGCCTCACACACTGTGCGGTTATATGGAAGCAATCCAGTCATGTATGTTCATCCATCCATTATCTTATTCTTTTCATTTAGTACTGCCCTTCAGAAGCTACATAATATATCGACATGTTTCCCAGAAGAGAAAATAGTACCATTTATACCCATCATGCATCCGGCAGATGATGAGATTTTGCAATTGGTCAAACAGGGTCAAGGTCACAGCAAGGTCAAGTAGTAGTTCTTCTTGAATAGCTTCCTTCCTGTTTGTCATACAGAGATTTAGTTACTCGTTCATGGTAAGGAACTCAAGACAATTTTTTCATCGTTATCTATGATATTCACCATTGGCCCATCCATCAATGTGTCTTTGTGAGATTCTTGTTAGCACGATATCTCAAGAAAGTGGTTCAAGAAATGAATGAACGAGGGTCAAGGTCACAGCAAGGTCAAATGTCCAAAATACTTCTTCTTCAGTAGCTTCCTTCATGTTTTGAAGGATATGTTAAGGGTATTTCAGGCACACAAACTATAACAAGGAGGACTAGACTCGTTGGTGGCAGAGGCATCACCGTCAGTGTTGTTTTATCCATTTACAGTTACACTGAACAAGTCTGTGTCTGTTAGTATGTCATATCTGTTATCAACAATTGTTCCCTCACCAGCCACTAGAATAAGAAATAAGAAATGATCAACAAAATGGCAATAAACATTTTGCTAACTGACTGTTACAAAGCACTAACACTGGAGACTCCTTCCATAAATGCTATCGACTTCCATAAAAGCAAACATATCCTCAAATAATCTTCACTAATATGACGTTTTTAAATCCATTCTTTATTAGGCTTTTAATCCAGGTTTCTGTAGATAGGGTTGGTACTATCGAATATAAAGGATAATGTATTAGCCCGAGTGCATTCTTATAAACCTGTGATTTGAATTGATATTCAAGCTGCTCTTACAGAAAGTGTATTAATTAACACCTCCTGAACAATGAGAATCGAGAATTCACCATCACTTGTGGTAGAACCTTTTAAAATGTTCAAAACTGGAATACTTTTTAAAAGGATAAACCTCAGACCTGTATTTCTACACTGCTTTTATAAACTCGTGGCAGTTCAGAAGGATCGTCTTAACAACTCCATTACAAGAAACGGTCTAGACGTTTTCCTAACCCGAGATAAAATGTCAACCGCTCCTGTATTAGAGGCAGATATTAAGGGAGAGTGAACTACAATATACAGCAGTGGGCCGACAGACGCTGCTTGTGGATAACGTCTGACTTGGCGAGTGGCTGTAATTGTCCGTGGGTGGATTAATGACTTTTAAACTTGAGAGCATCTCTCATCCCTTCCTGTCCAAACCATTTTCCCGATGCCATATATCACTCTGAGGGTCAGACTCATCCATAAAGACTGTACATTACCTTGGTTTATTTTTAAGGTGGAACCACAAACTTTACTCACATATGGAGGAACACTGGTAAAGAATCCTTAACAACTTAATAAACCCTCTATAGCACTACAAGCACTATAACTACACCGTACCTTGATATCAATAAAATACTTCGAGAATCTTAATACTGGTGCTTTAATGTGAAACATCCTGCACTTGTAACATCATTTTCCGTGAGGCGTCCATGATGGTTCATGAAAAATGTCCATTTAAGTTTTGCAACCCTGTATCCTGGTGACTTTCACCACATAAATATTTAACATTTGAAAAAATATGTGATTCAGCTACAGTCATGGGGAAAAGAAAGTACACCCTCCTTCAAGTCTATATTTTTATTTATCAGGGGAATTGGGTGGTCCTCAGGTGACAACAACAACAACAACAACAAAAACACAACAGATTTGAATATGTAGTCATTTCCCCCCAAAAAGTAAACCAACATTCAGAAACCAGGTGGGAAAAAATAAGTACACCCTTCCTATACTCATTAATTAGCAGCCCGGTGTTACTAATGAAATGCAGAAGATTAGCTAATCATCAAGAAGTGTGACTACTTCTATAAAAGCTGAACTTTTGGCAGTTTGGTGCTCTGGAGCAATCAGCTGTGTGTCCACATCATGTGAAGAGGAAAGCACATCAGCCATGACCTCAGAGAAGCACTTGTTGCTGCTCATCAATCTGGAAAGGGTTATAAGGCCATCTCCAAAAAAAAAAAAATTGAAATTCATAATTCTACAGTGAGAAGGATTGTTTTTTGTAATTGCTGGTAAATCTCTGTGGTGCAAAAGGAATAAACACTTCATGATGTGCTGTTACACATACCATCCATTATCCACCTTATACAGTGGGGTCCAAAAGTGTGAAAACGCTTCTATTTTGCATTCTTTCGTGACTTAATACAGCAATTTTCACTACGGATTATATTATTGACCACAACTTGAGTGACAAGTAGAATCTTAGATATGTTTATATGAATTTCATTTGGTACATCCCCGTTTTGCTTTAATGACAGTGTGCACTCGAGCTGGCATGGACTCCACACGTTTGTGTAAAACCTGAATATCCATATGTTAGATCTAATCCATCGGAGTGTCGTCGGAACACGTGCTTCAATAGAAGAGATTAGGCATGAGGAAAATCTGACCTTTTGTACAAAGCAGTGAACATGGTCAGTATCACTAATTTACTTACGTTCAAACAGTGACCTATAATTAATGCAGAATCTTATGTTTTAAATTTTAAAAACATTGAACACGGAGGCACGGTGGCTTAGTAGTTAGTCCAAAGACATCAGCATTTCCAAATTGTCCGTAGTGTCCGTACTCTCTGGTCAAAAATGGTTTATGTGGAATTTAATGCAAGAAAAATGTTGTTTTTTTTTTTTAATATTACATGAGCCATTTTGGGTCAAATGAAAATGTAAATAGGAGTCATGTGATTATCCTTATGCATTCAGTTCGCACCCGGTGAAAAGAAGCTAACTGAAAACATTAACTAAAGTCAGCATTTGGTTTTCACAATGCTGCTGTTCCTCTGTGATCGTCACGGGTCGTTCTACCTCTCAGTTTCGTGGAACAGATGGCCGCGTTCCTGGTTTAAGGTGAGGCAGTGGGGTGATTCTAAAAGGCTTAGAACAGGTAGCATGGATTGCTACATAGGAATCTCTCCACCCTTCCCTGCTCACATGAAAAGGAAGCTGAGCTCAGAGTGCAGGGTTGTACACTTCTGAACAGCTGTGGATTAAGAACCCTTAGGACCCATATGTTACAGCAGAGTGACACTGGCGCACCTCTGGCTGTATGCTGTATCATCTTGTAAACATCTGGCAGTCCAGGGATTTGAACACGGAACTTCTTGCCTGACTGTTAAAACCTCTATCGCTGAGCTCTGAAGACACCAAATCCGTCGTATCTACCTACCTACCACTATAGATACACAACGTAAAGCCTCGGGCGGAAGACTAGTGTTAGCTAGCTCACCGGCAATTTTGTATTTCAGCTAATCTTAGCTAACTACTCTGTGTTTTGTTTACATTCGAGCCAGTTTACTTCTGCATTCTGAGTCAATATGGTACAAAGTGGATAGAACAAGAGCTACTAGATAGGATGAAAAAATCATTTAGGCTGAGCTTTTCCCTATATAGCTAGCATAACATCACTACGGACAACCATTTTTTTCTTTTTGTGCTATGTTGAAGGCTTGTTCGAGTCTCAGCTTCATAATACGCTTCCCTGACAATCCATTCAGCAATAGATTGATGTTTAGGTGCATCTGAGATGAAGTCAGTATTGAATTAGTTTGGCAGCTAGCTAGCTTAAGGGTAGACGATTCATAAATTCATTAACCTAGCCCAGTGCGCTCAAGTGTAGTTCCAGTATTATGTTTTGCCCAGAAATTGAATTAATTAGGATAATACGAGCTATGTTTCCGTACAAGTTGCGAATTTAACTTGTTGGAATATCTCATAAAACTTTTGTGAATGAAGCACCGTTTCCATACCATGTATTCAAAATTGTCACTTTTGGCGGAAACTGGTGCATCACGTGCTTAGCTACTTTAACTTTTCTGAGCCAATTATCCAATCACATGACTTGTTGAGGCGAAGTCACATGACTGTTTCGATGCGCATCGAGGAATTTGTTTGGTAAATGCGTTTCCATCGCAGTTTCTGCAGATGTCTTCTTACAGGATAAAAAAAATGATCCACCTCAACTGAGCACATAAGTTTTATAGGTGCATTTTGGAGATTTTATTCGCATTTGCCACAGATCTGCTCGATTTTTTAAAACAACTCAAAAGAAACTCGGTCGATGGATACACTCGATACATAATAATATTTGTTTTATTCTCGTAGACGTGAGTCAAAAGGACTTCAGCTTCTGCCTCGGAGAAATTCTTCTTTTTTAGCCGTTTAGCAGCCATTTTGGTGTTTCTGCTCTGTGAACTTGGCATTTTCATGGAGTTTTGTAGGTGTCACCAAAAACAGATCAGCTATGGTGTGTAATTTACAGGTGATTGCCATTCATCATCATCTATCCATCTATCTTACTGCTTATCCTACACAGGGTCGTGGGGATCCTGGAGCCTATACCAGGGGACTTGGGCACAAGGTGGAGGACACCCTGGATGAGGTGCCGATTTATCACAGGGCACAACTGCACACACTCACACACGCATTCACACACTGCAGACAATTTAGAGATGCCAATCAGCCTTGGACAGTCTTTCAAGACTTTGTCTTTAGACTAAGGGTGGAAACTGGAATACCCGGAGGAAACCCCCAGAGCACAGGGAGAACATGAAAGCTCCACGCGCACAGGGCAGAGGCAGGAATCCCCCAGTCCTGGAGGTGTAGGCAAACCTGCTAACCTCAAAGCACCGTTCCCGCCTATTGATCAACGTACACATCTGAATACGAAGAAAATTGCCGTTTAGGAAACTTTTGTAAAGCCGGCGTAAATGTTTTGTCTCCACACAACTTTACTCAAAGATTGATGATTGAGGCCCATTGGTCCTTTCACCAAGTAGCTCTATAGCACTGTACTTACAGCATCAAGGTGCACTGCACCATTGTGACGTACTTTACGTTTAAACATACAAACCAAATTAAAATAACAATCAAAATAATAAGTAATAAATGATTATGTTTCTCTTTCATGGGTTGTTGAACCTACTTCCAACTAGTAGCCTGAACAGGAAATCTGCTTGTCCTGGGTACTTCTGATTTGTCCCCCGCACTACCATAGTTCTGTCTTAACATTACTCACCTAGGGAACTAATCTTAGCTAGCTGATAATAATCCCGAACAGAAGGATTCATAATTCCCAAGCTCTGTGTCGCTGCTGCTGTCACTCCGCCGAGGTGCTCCTGGGTCTCCGTTGTGAGGATGTTGAAATCAATAAGAAGTAAATCTTGCGTTGGGAAGGCAGGCAGTTTCACAGGGCCTCGCTGTAAATTAGAGGCTTTAGTGTGGTGGTGAGGTCACTCAGTGGCCACCAGACCACCGGCAGGCACAAAATGTATAGCGGGTTACAATTCGCACACTAACTGGACGTGGCCTTTTTAAGGCTTGAATTCATGGTCTACATTCCACATCACAAGAGGTGAGCATAAAATCAAGGAGGGCTCCATGCGCTAATTTACGAGTCCTTTTTTCACCTTTCAAGGATTGAGAGAGAGAGAGAGAGGGAGAGAGAGACGAGAGAGAGAGTAGCTGATGTTATTTACCCGGGTAGTGTGGCTCTAAAAGGGATAGCAGAGAGGAGCTCTGGGCTATAAAGCTGTCAAGAAACCTTTCTTATAAACCCTTAACGCGAAGACAGTTGGAATTGTGTGGGAATCTGCAAGCAAAAATAGCTTGTGTAATTCAAGGGTCGTACATGTTTCTACTGAACTAATGAAAGAGTGATGAGATTTTTCAGCTTTTTAGTCGCAGTTTGGAACTGTGATTATTCATTAGTGCTAATTAATGAACTCTCTAGTGTGTCAGAATTCAGCACGAAGTGATAAGAGCACATTTTATTATTATTTGAGAATCTAGGCGCCGTGGAGAAAAGTGTCCCCACAAGTACAGTACGCACTTTAGATTTTAACACTCTTAATTAAGCCTTTCATTCTTTACCACATACCGAAGGAGCGTGATGGGAGGACGCGATGTTAAGAGTGGAGCTGGATAAAGGACATAGATGTCGAAAGCTAATGTGTATGACATTTGCATGCACAGAGGGGAAGAAGGTGGCTTGCTGAAGCGAACTGTGTAAATGTCACCTGACTGCTAGCTTTATGGGGAAATGTAAAGTGTGTCTACAAGCTGTAAGTGCTCAGCACAAATAGCCCTCATGACCATGGCGCTTAGTGCCGGGTGTGAGTTCAGACCGTTTCAGATACGACGCAGAAAGCTGTAGCTACCGCAACAGTCCTATGTTTTCAGCAGTTATGAAAAGATAAAAACTGTACTGATCCCACACTGGGAAATTCCCTTATGAAATGCCAATGCAAAAACATGAGGACAGGATTATGATTCTTAATATGAATATTATACCATTGTCAGTTGACCGATGATATCACACTCGGCGTGTAAGTTAAATGTTCTATATACAGTCCCCTCTGAAAGTATTGGAACACCGAGACCAATTCTATTGTGTCATTTGGGTTTGAGATCAAAACGTGACACGATAGATCAGAATTTCAGCTTTCATTTCCTGATATTTACATCTTAAACAACTTAAAACAAGGAATTTTTACACGAGAAAAATTGTAGGAACAGATATTCTTAAATTAAATCCAAGTAAATGCTACTTAATATTTTGTTGCATATCCCTTGCTTGCAATAACTGCGTCAAGTGTTGATGGGGAGGGGGTTCCCTTCAGTCCCTTCAGTCCCTTCAGAGGTGAAGTGCTGCTCAACTGCGTTAAAGTCTGGTGATTGACTTGGCCAGTCTAAATCCTTCCACTTTTCCCCCCTGATTAAGTCCTTTCTTGATTTTGTTTTGGATCGTTGTGTTGCTGCGTGATGAAGTTCCTGCTGATTCATTTAGATGCATTTCTCTGTAAATTGGAAGACAAAATGTTCCTGTAATCTTCTGAATTCATTCTGCTGCTACCAGCATGAGTTCCATACCGCATGAAATCGTAGGATCCTGTTTCACATTTTTAATGGCCACATCTGTACAGTAGTGTTACATCATCAGCAGACATGGCAAACAATACTTAAAAAAAAAACTTTTAAGTTAAATTATGAAAGCTTGTCAGATGAGTGTGGCTTCTTTGGGATCTATTTCCACTGGCGGAGCAAAAATAAACAGAACATTTGGCATAACCCACTGTGTTTGAAATGTCGATTCATCGATATTAATTTCCTGTTTATAGAACTGTCGTGTAAAAGCAATATTGCATTTGCAGTCGTGCTGCTAGGCCGAATATCGGAACGGCTGTGGTTAGCTACAGCCGAATCCCCGTCGTGCCGGTGTTCAGTATAACTGCACTCTTGTTCGTGAGATATTGCTTAACTCGAAAATAAAAACATGTGTGAATTTTGTGCGCACTCCAACTGCGTATGATTTGTGAACAGTAAAACAATTCCTCTCGTGTTGCCATGTCCACTGTGAAAAATGATGATGAACTCAGCGCAAATTCAATTCAGAAAAACGTTTGACCATGTGTACTGTAATCTTTTAGCTCGGTGTCTATTTGGAAAACATGCAAGAATGTAATCACTGTCTCAAAGCCACCAGCATGAATCATCAGCTAGTGCAGCCAGCGGGAGATTAATGCTGCGCTGGAACAGCTGGAAGAGTTGCTTTATCTTTCCAATCATAATTACCTGAGGATGTTTGCTTGTTATGCTCAATCCTCTCAGTCTAAAAGATAACACATCTCAGGCGATTATATCTAATGAAGGCTGAGCTACACAGATAGATTCGCTTCGTCCCGTCTTTCAGATGGATGGCATTAACAGCACAAGCTTGTGTTTTTAGTTATCAAACCTTTAGGGTCAGATCAAACTTCGACACACTGCCATGCTCAATCCTGCCTTAAGAAAAAAAAACAAACAAAAAAAACACACAAACGTGGCAGGAAATAAAGAAGGCATCCTTTTCTTATAAATCAAAAGATAAATAACTGAACTTGGGTCAGGACAAGGTCGAAACAATTTTAGTTCTCGTCCCAAACACACACATGTCCATGGTCATGTTCTCAGGGTTATGCTGCAGGAGTATACAACAGGAATGCACAAAACTACAGCTTCAGTCATGTGACACAATGCAGCACAATGCTATACACACAGGACAGTGCAAATACCCACACTGTACACATAATAATAATAATAATAATAATAATAATAATAATAAAATGATAGAAATAGTTATGAAGATAAAATAAATAAGTATGAAAAAATATATAGTTCAGAAAACTGAAAAATAAAAGTAAAAATAGTCTTTAGTACATTTAACACATTAGGGAATGAATTAACGAATGAATGAACAAACAAACAAGCAAATAAATAAATAAATAAATAAATAAATAAATAAATAAATAAAACCAGCACCGTTCATACATTTAAAATGCAAGAACAACTAATAATAATTAAATAACATTAAATACACAACAACAACAACAATAATAACACACAAAAACTAAGTAAAATGTAAACTACAATTTAAAAAAATTCCTCAAAAATAAATATTTTAAAAATAGGCTACATGTAAAAAATAAATAAATAAATAATATATATATATACAAGTAAAAATCTGAAAATCACAGAAATTACATTAAATACATACATTTGAAATAAAATTATTTATGGAACCCCTAAAGGAACTTTTGTAAAAACAAAATAAAAAATATACATACTAAAAACGGTCCCTACGGAAGCTCCATAATCATTAAGTAAAAAGACTTCAGAAAAAAAAGAATTTTAAAAAGCGAAGTATAAATTATAATAGGAAATAAAATTGAAAGTAAAGCTAAAAAAAATTCAAAAAGATATTTTTACAATTATAAGTAGCGATTATAAATAGCTATAAAATCAGAGTTTTATGTTTTTCTATTTTTTATAGCTGCAGTAGTGAGACAGAGAAAGTGGCAGCGGATCATCGCTCTGCTCATTCATCACAGGCACTGAACCGAGTCTCCGAGTCACCGAGTCACTGCAGCCCTAACCTGTGGTCACATGACCCTGTTGCACATGCTCAGTGCGCATGCGCATAGCTGAAGACCTTTTAACATCGGAGAATTCGCAGAGAGCCTGGGACTACAAATGACTCAGAAATATGTTCACTTCTCACAGCCTTGAGATTCCTCAGCCTCTGAGATTGATGTAGTTTGAGATGAAATAGTACACACACACACACACACACACACACACACACACACACACCGTTTACAATGTAACAGTTGAGCTAAAAACCACAAAGTAGATGAAGCTTGAAGGTCATTAATGGAATCTTTCGCATTTTTTGAACCTTACACATATTTTCTCACTAATTATCACTGAATCTGATTAAAGTCATTATTAATTAATCACTCTTTATTTAGATAGAAACGATGCCTCATCCCTTACAGAAGATTACATCCCTTACAAATGTCACGCATGAATAATCACGTGATTCACAGCTTTCCATCCCAGCGTGGATTGTTTTCATATAACTGCGTGATCTAGGTGTTATTCCTTACATCATTTTACACAGATTCATTTACTTTCACTTTTTTTCCCCCCACACGTGATTTTTCTCACGTTTTTTTACATTTAAAATGTTTACATACATGGCATGAACATTTTTTTTTCTCATGTGATTCATTTAAATATGTTAATTTTTACATGTGATTTTTCTCCTGTGATCAAGTTTATCTGCACATATTATTTTCCCCCACATACTGTATAGTGCATGTGGTCTGATTTATCACATGATTCATTTACTGTCATATGTTAACCCTTTCATGTGATTTTCTCACATGATTAATTCATTCCGACATATTCAATTTTCACACGCAATTTAAACACGCAATTTAAACACGCAATTTCATTTGTCACGTGCCTAATTTCCTTTCATGTTTGTTAGATTATTTTCCCCTCACATTGTTATCACATATGTTGATATTTCTCATGTGATACATTTTCTCCCACATAATAATGTTTCACGTGATTTTTCCCCACGATTAATGTATTCTCACATTAACCCGCTAACGCGTTGTTTTTTGTTTGCTTTTTTTCCCCCCCTGTACTGAAGGACATGTGCTTTCAGTTTTTCACATGCAGAGCACACAGTGTTCATTTTCACATGGGGAAAATTCCCATAACATCTTGACATGACCCCAGTGCACACGTGGCCTTAACTACATCACATCATCACATAATCACATGTGAACAAAATATATTCACGAGCGAAATGTGCTGTATGTGATTTTAATAACAAGGATGCCACAGTTAAAAGGCAGCCTATATGCTTTTAGCTGAAAAATGAATGCATTTGATATTTAATAATGTAGCACACATCTCCTTTCAACTCTGTAGAGTAGCTCGACTCTGCTTTTGTTGCACTGCCTGCATTGCACCTTGTGTGAGAGAGTGTGTGTGTGTGTGTGTGCAGTCCATGTGAGATGAAGCGTGATATGAAGAATATAGATTCTGACTGCGCCAGCATCCAAAATGGCCCCTTTGTATTTGTGAGGGAGCAGAGGTGATAGACAGCACTCCCCCTGGTATCGCAGAGGAAAACCGAATTGCGCCGCACGCTATAGAAGGATCTACTCATGTGTACGCTCATCGAACGGTGACCTGTTAAACAGCACTTCTGCAGCTAGGCCCAAAGAGGAGCATACTTCCTGCCTCAAGGTTGTCAGAAAAGAAAGGGTGTTAAGGAATTAAAATGTAACCAAGTGAACCTAACCAGTTCTGATTCAACTGACAGGCTTATCTGAATCTGATTGGTCAGTAGGTGTTCATTAATATTTTAATAATGTCAGCTCTGACTATAGTTATATGGCAGATGAGCTACAGTACATCATCAAAAACTACTACTACTAATAATGAACAGGTTGGTTTATTTTACAAAGAAAAACTATAACCTTTTTATATTGTCTTTCTGTAAGGAGATGTTTATATATAAAATGTCTGGAAGGAGTCTCCAGTCTCAGCATTTTTGTAATGAAAGACTTCACGACAGACGAGTTTACATTTTGCAATTTCTCGTTAATGTTGTTTTTTTTTCTTCCTTGTCTTAATATCCAGATAGAGAACGACTAGGGAATGACCTCGTCGTTATAGCTGCTATTACATAAGCGTTAGCTTGTCCCGTGGACGTTCTGAGACATTAAATGTAACTATAACCTGATAAAAAGTATGAAAAATCATTCGTTATTAAATGAAAAATTGTAATAATTTATTGTTAAAAAAAAATAATTTCAGTGATATTAATGGAATAATTAATTTAAAATGGTATGCTTCATGCCAGGCTGTATGAAACTAGCCAGTCGTTGATCATTTTCCTATAACAGCACACTCTGCTGTGTTTTATTCCTTACTTAGCCCATGTGTGGTGTTGTACCATCATATAACATAAGAAATGGTCCAATAAATGAACACCTACAATATGTACCTGATTAAATGCTTCAGTTATACATAAATATATTGATGGTTGGTTGTGATACTGAATTGAGCCTTACGGTATATATACGATCTAATCATAGGCACACTGTAAGAACCATGTAGGGCAAACTACTGCACACATACACATAGGAACATGTATACACATAAATCCAGACCCAAATCTGTCAAGTCTTCAAGCAGCAAACATGGTTTAGAGGCATGTTGTTATCGGAATATAATCACCGACATGAAACTTGATCAGTATCTACATGATTTTATGCACTGCCAATTGGCTGATTGCACAATTGCATGAATGTACAGTACTGTACAGGTATTCCTATTAAAGTGGCCGGTGAAAATGTGTAAAAGTCTGGAGTCACTAGTGCACCGCAATTCGCCTCTTACATAAATATGATCCGTGATGCGACTTGCTATTTAAATGGCGTCTGACTGCTTTCTGTATGCATTGTGTCGAATCTCATTTCTCCTGCGCATTATGCAGATGGGATCGTCATCTAGGTATAGCGCAGGACATCAGCAGGCTGTCAGCGTGACAGGAATGGGATTCCCAGGGATTATTTTACTGTATAGCCTTTCCATCTGCTGAGGAAAGGATTCACCTTTGACGATTAATTGATGGGAGACGACATAAAGGACGACCAGTTGTGATATGAGCTGCTGCAAATGGCATCTTCTGCACACCACTCATGAGATATCATCGCTGGGTTGGAAGTATTACAATTATCTCTAGAAAAATTGCCCAATTCTGTGTAAAAATAATAATAATTCCACATATGCTGTGAGTGATTTTCTTTTTATTTATTTTTTTAGACTAAACATATGGGGACATAATGTAGTAGTATAGTTTAGAAACACTGGTTTCATAATTATGAATTATGATGTCATTAATCTTCACAAGAGCCTGCAATACATCACCAAAGCTCCAATGATCCACCAACTAATTTCACACTGGGCATCAGGTGCTTGTCCTTGTGTCCACGATCCACAAGCTCTTTGGTTCTGGATGACTCCTCATTATGACTCCTCATTACTATCAGAGAACTTTTATTTTGTATTTGGCACATTTTTTATGTTTTTATTAATGGAATATGAAGGCTCATATTAAGAATCATAATGATGTATAGCTGATTGCTGTAATCGTTACCATCTCTGGGCACAGCACAGGCACAATATATAACCAAAAATATCTAAACAACTGACCATTATGCCCACATTTAGGCCACAAAGTTTAAGCACACAACTGTACAGGGGTGGGCAGTCTTATCCGGAAAGGGCCGGTGTGGTGTGGTGCAGGTTTTCATTCAAACCAAGCAGAAGCCACACCTGAATCTACTGAAAGTCAAGATCAACTGATTAAACAGGTGGAATCAGGTGTGCCTCCTGATTGGTCGGAATAAAAAACCTGCTCCCACACCGGCCCTGTCCGGATAAGATTGCCCACCCCTGGTCTAGAAAGTCTTTATATGCTGTAACATTACAATCAGTTTACAATCACAGATCAGTTCCAGCCAGTGTTGCAAACTCTTTTTAGAGGAAGGTAGCTTAAGTATGCTCAAAACGTTGCGATATGACATCATAGAGTAATAATAATCATGATGACTGGCCAATCCAATCATAAATTAGCGTGTACGAAGAAGAACGTCTTCTTTGGTAATGGCACTACAGACAAACTGTTTACGCATTTGACTTCTACAAATACAAGCAGTGCTAGTGGGTAGTCATGAAATAGGTATGAATGAAATGGTGACAGATGGAATAACTGACTTTTCTTACTGTAAATATCGCCAAGACGTCTGTTTTAAAACAAAATGTGAGGGTGGGTCAGACAACGGTGATCAGTGATTGGTCAATGGGAACAATGGAACAATGGTGATCAGTGATTGTCCTTTTTGAGCAATGACAATCAACGATTGGTTGATGGGAGCAATGGTGATGAGTGATTGGTCTTTTATAGCAGTGGTGATTGGTACTTGCTTGACAGGAACATCGTCTCGCAAAAGCGCATCTCAGTCAGGCATAACACACTGGTGGTAAGTCAACTCTCAACTTGTAAAACCAGCAGCTGTGATTAAAGCTAGAGGGCCATATCAAGTGCAGGACACTCGCTAACTCTGCTCAAAAAGTAGATTTGTTCCTAGGATCTCGTTTAAATTAAGTTGATCAAAGGTCTAAAAAATCTAGCAGCAAAGTCTCTAAGTTGGCAACACTAGTTTCAGCATGACAGTGCCCCTGTGCACAAAGCCAGGTCCATGAAGACATGGTTTGCCAAAGTTGGTGTGGAAGAACTCGAGTGGCCTGCACAGATCCCTGACCTCAACCCCACTGGACACATTTGGGATGAGATGCAACACCATCTCACGTGGCATCAACGTGGCATCAGTGCCCAGCCTCAACCACTCTTGTTGCTTAATTGGCACAAATCCCCACAGCCATGTTCCCAACTCTAGTGGAAAACCTTCCCAGAAGACTGGAGGCTGTTAAAGCAGAAAGGGGTCCAACGCCTTATTAATGCTCATGGTTTTGGAATCAATTTTGGGTCAGGTTTCCACATACTTTTGGCCATATACAGTAGTGGATCAGAGTAAATGCTATTACTCATGTGTGCTACAAAACTGGAACAACAACCATTTCATTTTCTTCTAGTGCTTTTGATTAATCTAATAACGCACAGACCGCTAAAAACAACAGACACAACTACAACCCTTACAGACCTGTGGCTGTGATTGGAAACACACTAGAAACAGTATCAGAAATGTTTTCATTTCCTCCGTTCTCTCATCAGCAGTGACTCTCGTTTCCAGAATAACGGAAGTGTAATTGCACATGAGTCACGCACACAGTTCACAGAAACTAATAAAAACGATGTCCCATTTCATAGTCTATAAATGGTGTCGCACATATTAATGTGTGTTAATTCACCTCAGGATCTGACTTCATTTCCTCTGTAGAAACCAATTACTAGGTTGGGATAAAACATGGCTCCTCTTCAAATGCCATTTCCTCAACACTCCCCATGATCCGATTGACACCTGTTTCCTCTCTCATTTCCAGGTACAAGATGAGTGCTGCTCTGTTCAAACTGTTTATCCTTGTGTTGGTCTTGTTGGCCTGCGCAAAGACACTTGAACTGCGTTGACACGTTACACACCCATGCCCAGTCACACACCAGAGTGAAAGACACAATCAATACTAATGTAATATCATGACTGAGATACATGTGTGTGTGTGTGTGTGTGTGTGTGTGTGTGTGTGTGTGTGAAAATAGCACATCTAAGGCTTGTATTTACTGTATTAACAGTAATTTAGCCTGTATTTAATCATTAGTGGAGTGCTGAGTGAATGGACATCATTAAAGAACTGTAAGCCCTATTCATAATTCATATCTCGAGTATCCATATTTTTAATGTTTTATAATCCAACTGTCGTCTATACCCTAGAATGCTGTCTTTTTTATGCGCTGCTCTCAAAGGTCACTAGTCTGTACTTTAGGAGGGGAAAAAGGCTGAAGTGTTCAAATCGGGTGCGAGCATGGCCCGCTGCAGTCCTGACCTGTCTCCTATTGAGGACGTGTGGCGCATTATGAAGCGCAAAATAGGGCGACGAAGGCCCTGTACAGTTACGCAGATGAAGACATGTATAATGGATGAATGGGGGGAAAATTCTACTGGCTAAACTTAACCAAGTGGTGTCTTCACTCAGCGTCCAAACGCTTAATACGTGTTATTAAAAGAAAAGGTGGTGTTACACGGCGGTAAACAGTCGACTGTCCCAACTTTTGCAGTCATCAGATTTAAAATGAGTGTATATTTTCAAAAATAGATTCAATGCACAAAGTAAAACCTCAAATAATGTGTTTTTAATATAGTACAGGGTGAATTGAATTTTCAAATGACTCTTTTTGTTGTTGTTTTTTTAATCTTCCATACTGTCCCAACTTTTTCGGAATTGGGGTTGTAGTGATGCCTGTAACAGCATAATGGCTGCATAATAATAATAACACTAAGTTACTGAAAGGTAGTCGAATTTATTTAGCCCTCTCAGTCGATATCATGAGTGGCTGTTACTGATTTTAAAAATCAGTTGTCACACTGAGACCCAAATTGTAGGCTGGAGAGGGAAACAAGCACGGCATTACCCATGCAAGTCCAAACACTTAGCGTGTGGTGGGTTTTTTTGTTGCTACAGGCACATTTTAGAGAGAAATCAGGGATAAAAGCAGGTTTTTCCCACCCACAATTATTGAGTAGAACTGTGCATGCAGTGTTGGAAGTCATAAATTAACTTATCCAATTCCAAAATATCCAATTGACCACTGATGCTAAAACACACACACACACACCTGAAAAATAGGACTTTTACACAATCCCTGAAAAAACACCGATGCTTCAGAACAAGTTTCTAGTGGCATTAACAAAATGTTGTTTTTATCATGTGCACATTGAAACAATGCCCTCATATGGCCATATATGGTTAATTGTGGGCGTGTCTGTATTTAAACAAGCACTGATATGAATGTGCACTGGCAGCTATGAACAATTGGTATTTATTAAGCTTCACTAATTACATTTAGCTGATGAATCCCAATTTTTTCTTTTGCCTTTTTTTAACTTCTGAATCTTATTTACAAGCTTTTCCATGCAATGTTGATGAATGAGGCTGAATTTTATCTAGTTTGTACACTGATATCAAATCAGTATGCACTTGATATACATTAAAACTGGTTTATTAAGTGTGTATTTTTATTTTTTCTCCATTCGTCATCCGGTCACTGATGGGTATTAAATTGCATTTGTCTTATAATATGCAGTATACTGAAAGCCCTTTCTCATACTCAAAGAAGAAGCTTATGAACTTCGACTGCATGTCAAGCATGTGTAGCTTGAAGCATTTATTTATTGCACTGGCTTTGTAAATATAGTGTGTGTGTGTGTGTGCGTGTGTGTGTGTGTGTAGGACTGGTCCTGACAGTCAGATCATTATAAACATTCATATAACTATATACGTTGGCATAAAATTCAATAATATGAGATTTTTACTCCTACAGTCTGTACCAGAAGGGACAAGGGTACAGTACAAGCAATGTTCAGGGATATCGTTTTTCTTTCAACCTCCACTTCATCAACCTTTTTTTGTTCTCATCTGTACTGCTATTACATAAAATTAACTAGTGGTAAAAACGTAAGCATATCGAATCTCATCGGGGTAGACTATCAGCGCTCTCCAGCCTGAATAAAGCACTTGGGTGGTCTTTGCAGCCGAGTTTGTAGCTGAAAGCATTACAAATGCTCCAACTCTCATCAATAGATGCTCTATGGCCCATGAGCAGGCCAATTATTTCCAGAAATTTAACACCACCTCCTCTGTGTTGAGTCGGCTCGTTTGTTTTCTGTTGCCGATTCACCATCGGAGAGACAACACTCCAGGCTTTTTTTCTTTTGCTCACTATCTCACTATCCCATATAAGGACGGCCTTTAATTTGCACTTCAGTCATGAACTCTACGGTTGGCTGAGCAATCTGTTCACATATGGATAATCGTATGAATTCTCCATCTAATTAGCCTCTGTTTCACTTCCTGCGCTCTGAACTGGGGGAAGATTCTCAGACCTCTCACAGTAAACAGAACATCAGCTGACTTTACAGCATGTGATGTGTCATGTTACGGTGATAGCATCATAAATATCTTTCCATCGCTCATTGTTCTGTGATTTCTCCAGGCTTACGTGTGACGTATTGATGTATTTCCATCTGGGCGGTGAAGCACTCATAATATAGAAGCCAGAAATAACAGCTGAAGAGATCCCTGTCAATAGGAGGATATTTATAGATCTCTTTTTCAAGGATAAATTACATTATCTCAATTCCTTTCGAACATTTCCTGGATTTTACACCAAAAGCTCATATCCTGTGTCAAAATCGACTGGAAATTGAAATTAGAGCAGGGGGAGATGATGGATAATGGATGTCTGGTAGTCAAACCGATTACCCGTTATGCATGTGTTACACCCTTAAAGTCTAGGTTATTATTCAGGTAGTTATATTAGAGCATACGACTAATCCACAGTGAAACTTTGTGCAATTACGAAAATGAGGATTGTAACTCAGGAGCCACAGACCGCCCCTGGGAGTTTAACCGCACGGTCACGCTAGCAATCAACAAAGCAACAGGCTATCATTCATTTTCTCTGCGTTGTGATTTCAGCAACAGCAGCAAGAGACACAGCGACAGCGACATTTGGAGATTTTCTCAATTCTAAGCAAAGTAGGTATGATGGCAATAAAGTGAAAAATCCAACTGACTGGCTCAAATGATTAGTCGCACCAATGCTATAGTGCAACGTTTCCCCACTCTGCAGTTCGTTCCCATTCCTGTTTGACACCAAAAAATGGAAATAAAACTTATAACCATGGTTTATCCTGTCATTAAATATCTATAATGAAGCTTGGAGGGAGGTAGCAGAGAACTTTGATGTGTCTGGTGAGTGTACGTAGCTAGCACAGTGAGGTGAGCTTGCTTCACTAATCTACCAACATGGCTCGTACAAAGCCTGGCGCATGGCATGAAAAGCATCGTTCGCTTCCGTACTGGAGTAGGGAATTCAGGGCACAAGGCGAGGGAAACCCTGGCAAGGGTGCCAACCCATCGCAGGGCACAATCTCACACACATTCACACACTATGGACAATTTGGAAATGCCACTCAGTCTACAATGCATGTCTTTGGACTGGAGGAGGAAACCAGAGCACCTGGAGGAAACCCCCAAAGCACAGGATGAACATGCAAACTCTGCACACACAGGGCAGAGGCGGGAATCAAACCAACAACGCTTTCCTCCTCAAATTGGTCACAGTCGTCACAGTGCAGCCTAACACACTCTGAGGAAAGCGCTATCTGCCCTCTTCCACATGCGTGAGCTCATAGACGCCCATGATTGGCTAGTGTCGCTGTGATCGACAGGGAGAGAGCATATGTTATCCCTTCCACCCTGAGAGCATGGTCAATTTTGCCGTCGTGGCTCCCGGCCGTGGATGGCTATGGGAGAATCGGGATTCAACTACAGATCTCCTAACGATAGCGTAGTAGGCACATGCGACAACAATAGCGGATGTTACATGCCCACAATAGACAGACTACAAGCCTGCTAGTGTGTGTCCTTAGGGTTAGGAGTTAATATGAGTCTAAACGCTCAGTCACTAGCTCTGTGTTAGCTCAGGGTTTTGTTCAATATTCTTAATGATCTCCTGCACTGGGACAAGTTATGTGGATGCCACAGGCTCTCAGAGGTGAATAATGATTCTTGAACTGGACTAAATAAAGTCTCAGGTGGAAACTAGGCCAGAAACCCCAAATAACGTCTGACAGCAGGCGTGAACTCCTCTCGCAATCCTAAACGATGACAGAAGGTTTAATCAAATGCTGCTAAATCACTGCCCTGGATTCCAACTCGGCGCAAAGAATCCGATGCAACTCTCTTGTTTTCGCTGGTGGCGTGAAATCCTGTTGAATTTCAAAGGTTGCCTGGATTCTTCGGCAAGCATTTCCAGCTCGATAAAGAAAGTCTGAGCGCGCCAACGGCTTTCAGGAAGACTTTCAAGTGGTGTTAATGAGGACATTGTTTTCTCGTTCATGAAAAGAAGTGGCCTTTTTCTGGGCTTCTACGACAAAGCGGGAATCTTCCAGCAAACTGAAGGCATGAACACGCTTATAATATTCTGACAGAACATTTTGAAGGCTCATGTGTATAGCGTCCTGCAGCGCTGCGGATCCCTGTGAAAGAGAAGCCAGGTTTCCTGTCTTAGCAGGAGGTCAATAAACTGTGACTACACTCGCATGGCACTTATTCAACGCATGAATGGGAGCCTTCAGGGGAATTTTCAGTCGCATAATCCAGAGTGACTTTTCCATTCTTCCTTCCTGATAAGGGAGAGACCAGGTTGGAGATTTCTATTGTGAAATGCCTCAAAGGGCCCGATGGCTTTGGGAGTCTAGATGTGGGGTATCACAGGCACACAGAACAGACCAGGCACTGAATTTCTGCAGTCATGTTGATGAGAAAGAAAGAAAAAAAAAAAACCTAGCGAAGTGTGGAGTATAATAGAGGGCAACAGGGACACACAAAGTTTGAATTAATCCAGGTGATTTATTTCGGATTCAATCTCGGTTGGATTTTCCTTCACAAAAAACAGCTTTAAGTTTATTTTATTTTTTTCTTAATCCAAAGCCATATAAACAACAATAGAGTAGAGCCTAAAATTCAGAGTACCGACAACTGGTTTAATTTCCTCTCTTGTGGAACGTCAATATGGTTAATTTATTATATTTCTTTTAATAATGAACTTTCTCAAACAAGATTACATCATACCAAACCGGTGCTGGACTAATCGAATCATTGAATTGAATCCATTAGGGAACAGTCATTAAAATAAGAACAGGTAATATGTATTAGGAGTGTACAGAATACATTTGCATTGATTTGCAGTGCTACAAATCTCTAACGGGCCAAACAACACCAGCAAACAGACATCCTCAGAGATAACACTTTTCCATTTGAATGTAAACAATCAGTCAGTCAGTCAATCAGTAACCTAGTGATAGTAACTCAGACTGTCAGTAAGTCCACCAGTCAATACATCATTTACTAAGTCAGTCATTCAGTTAGTTAGCTAGTTAGTGATTTAGTCAGTCAGTCAGTTCCTCCATTAGTCACTCAGTTGGTCAGTCACTCAATTACTCATTCAGTCTGTCACCCTTTCATTCATTCATTCATTCATTCAGTCATTAAGTCACTCAGTAAGTCAGTCACTAAGTTGTTCATTCCATCACTCAGTCAGTCAGTCAGTTAATACAACAATCAGTCAGTCACACAGTCATTCAGTCAGTCAGTAACTTAGTCAGTCACCTAGTCGCTCATTTAGGCAGTCAGTCACCCAATCAGACAGTCACTCATTCGGTCAGTTCAATCAATAGATCAGTTATTAAATCAGTCATTCAGTCACTCACTCACTCACTCATGTTTAGCAGGATGAAATTTCCCACAGGTTTTATATTCCTCTACTATAGAACTCTGTACAGGAAAGGAGACAGCAGTAATACTGATATTGCTGGATGTTTTATGTTGAATGCACTCATTGACATTATACCTTGGTTCCTAATCATATGGATTATATAAATATATAATGTTCCCGCTTGCCACTCTCGTCCTCATTTCTCATTATGGGTTTGGACATAAATGCCTTTAAAAGTGTTTAGCGATGATTGTTAAAAAAAAAAAAAAGGTCAAATAAATCCAACTGACCCTGGCACACATTATGCAGCATAGTCGCATAACTAACGCTTAAGACAGCCTGGTTTTTCTTCCAAGGCCATCAAGGGAGATCATTATGACACTGAAATCTAAATGAAATGATCAGATTAAAGGGCATAGCTACAAGACACTGAGATGAGCAATTAAGTGAGGAAGACTGAAAGATAAGAATCTACTCGCCATCAGTACGTGAGCTCGTGCGAAGAAAAGTGTGTGTCATTAGAGATCAGAGCTGATTGTTGCTCTGGATTATTCCCATGCAAGAACAAACTATAGGATAATTGTTTGGCTTTAGTAAGATAGTCTTCTGTACAGGATGACAGATTAGCAAATGCACCAGAAGCCAGTTGCTTGCAGATGTAACACGCTGGAGTGATAGAATCAGGCTGGATGTGACAATGCGACAATGAAAATACCCACACAAGCACAATTTTCCTCTTCCTCTAACTTGCTTTAGGACAAAATGAGAAGGTTAGCAGCTTTAAAAACAAGATAGCACACAAGCAATCCGAAGGAAAGTGAGGGGAAAAAGAGAACCGAGAATAAAAAAAATGTGAAAATGAAATGTTTCATGTCCTCATGATCTTAATCAATAAAACCGAAGCCTTGGCCTTCCCAACACAAAGCGCACATGCATGAAAGATTGGGACAAAGAATTTTCGCTTAAAAATCTGGTAAGTGTATTCCCGTGTCTTAGCCCTTTTCATTTGGCGTAACATGCTCCTTGCAAAGTGTTGATAAGAAATGAAGGAAGCTGTGCTTTGGATCGCGTCCCAGCTGTTTTGAAAATTGTTTTCATGCTGTACTTTATTCTACCACAACAGAGGGATAAGCGTATGTCTGTTTTATTATTATTTTTTCTTCTTCTTCTTCTTCTTCTTCTTTTTCCCCTACAATCAAAACACACCCCCACATCTTTGATTACAGCAGGGCGGAAATTGCTGTTTACCAGGCTTTCAGTGGAGAGCTTTGCAATGATTTGGGGATCTTTTATTTTTCTGTGGTACTGTCTGATTTAGGAAGATAGCCTCCCACTCAAACCACAAAACAGATTATCAGTCACTGACCGCCTGCTCACAGGCTGGGGTTTATTTATTCTTTTGAACTAAAGGGAATAATGTCCATGCCACGGACATGCGACGCATGCGACTGCGACTCTATAACACGAATATACAAGTGTGTCACTTCTCTGTATCTATTTGGTGGGGGGGAAGAAACAACGAACATGAGAGAACAACATTGAGGAAGCATGGCTGTGATGCAAGGGATGGAGAAGTCATGAAGATGGTAAACTTTTTTACAATGTAGAGTAATGGTTAAAAGTACTCGAGATCCCAGATCAGTGGTCTCGTCACCACCTGAGGCCATAACATCATTTCCATGAACAAAGACGGTGTAATCTTCCCATTACAGTATAAAATGAAACGTCTATCTCTGCATATGGAGTTATATACAGTAGCGCTGATAAATTACAATCAGCTATGTTTCAGAATGCCTAGTTGTTATATGTTATATGAGCCAAAACATATAGTATTTTTAATGCATTTTATTTACCTGTGGTGTGCTTAAATCACAGGATACATGTGCTGAACTTTACAGAAGCACTAAGCGGCTTTGTGTCATATATCAAGGCGGTAACTCTGGACTCTGGACATTTCCCAGCAGCCTCTGCACCATACTACATCATTATCACATGACCACCTGCACCTGTATCACGTTTCTGTTTAACGAGCACTCCTATATATATATATATATATATATATATATAGCCACTTTTTATACTGCTTCCTTGTCTTACGTATTGTCTAACTTCACCTTTGTCCCTGTACCACGTTTTGTTTCATAGTTTATGTTTAGCCTTAGCCACAGTTTTCTGCCTAGTTGCCTTAGTTTTGTTGTTTGTTTGTTTATTAAACGTTTGAAACATCTGCACTTGCTTCCATATCCACCTTTGAAACGTGACACTTTGCATTATTATTTTTTCCTTCCTTTCTTGTTTTCTCGTGATCTCGACTTAATTTTCTCGTGATCCCGACATGACAAGCGGCTCGATAAATAAAACAAACATATGCATGATTTTATACGGGACGTCTGTCATTTAAATCATCAAATCATTGTTACGGTTGAACCAGCTCCAGCTCTCCCCTACTGAAGATTTACCCACTAACACTTTATTTTGTTTGTTTGACTGCAGTGTCTATGAAAAAAAAAAAAATCATTATGTAATATTTTGTATTGAAGCCTGCAGATAGAGAGGTTTTTATTCCTGTTGATCGTTCGAACAGAATTTTGGCTCTGCTTTCATTATCAATAATAATAAGCGCCGCAATTCAGTCACACATCCAGTTTGAAGGCCTCGCAATACAGAGGATTAATACAATGAGCTGCGCTGTCAGTGTCATGTTTTATAAATCAGTACTGTGAGGGCTGAGAGTCTTGTCTCTAAGCGTCATAGATTTACACCGAGACGAGTTAATACTGTAATTATGGACTAAGTGGCTGTTTCTTACTTTCTCAGTTTTCGTACAATCCTAACGCTGAATTTCCTTGACGTATTCCTTACATGAGAAGTTGTGTAAGTTGCAGTAGTAAGTGTAACTGTCTGACAGTTTGATGTAATCACAATATAGCTGTGGCAGATGAGTCCTTGATCAGCTTTTCATTTAAATATCACATAAAATTAACCAAATGTATGCATGATTTTATTAATAAGCCTCAAAAGATCATGAAAAAGGAGTCTATGTTGCGTACACACGTTATGATTTGATGACCTCTATTAATTGCATCATGGCCACGTTAAATTGTGCACATTTATCTATGTTGCTACATGATACATAAAATATACATATATATATATATGCACTATATGGCCAAAACTATGGTACAAACCACTGGCATGTGGGCCTTCCCCAAACTGTTGTCACAAACTAGAAGCACACAATTGGGATGAATTGGAACACCGACGGCACCCCAGGCCTTCCCAGGCCAAAAATCAACAGTCCCTGACCTCACTAATGCTCTTGTGGCTGATTAAGGACAAATCCCCACAGCCATGTTCTAAAATCTAGTAGAAAGTCTTCCCAGAATAGTGGAGGTTATTATAACAGCAAAACGAAGGACTAAATCTGGAACGTGATGTTCTACAAGGACATACTGTATAGGTCTTTACTTGGTCAGGTGTCCACAAACTTTTGGCCATATCGTGTATTTCCAAGAAAAAAAAAGGATGTGCTGGATCAAGTGCAATTTTAAAAGCTGCTAAATAATGATGGTTTGTTTGTCATCTTCTCATTTCAATATCACTATATTAGCCTTCCTTTTTATGCACGTCTTTCCTTATATGTTACCCACGAAAGAAGAAAACACATGATCAGCATCACTCTGCATTTTATATCCCCTGTTACCCACCCCCCCATCCCCCCCGGCTTCAAAGCAAGTGTTTCTCCTGGGTCATCACTTTTTATTCGGAGGAGGAGACTAACGGTGCTAGCCCAAGCTTATGATATGTTGTCCTGTAGCTTCCAGTCTCCCACAATCTCATCATACAGACTTACAAATTTACATCCAATATTGACATAAAATCTGAAAAACTCTTCTCAGCAACACACAAGACGTGCACGCAACTGTGAATAAATATTCAAAGGTGGGGTCAGAGATGGGGTCAGAGATGCCAGAACACCTCCTGAAATATTTGGTGATGCTGCACTCAAGTCCTGGCAGCTGTCAATAAATTATACGCTCAGAAGAACTATGGTCTCTGTGGTCCTTATGGAACCCTAGGCTACTGTATGTGAACAACCAACAGGACAAACAGGCAACAATCTTCACCTGTCAATCATGTCACCACACCAGTAAATTCAGAATGAGTGCATGTGTTTGTGGGCGTGGCTTTGTCGGGAAATATATTAATCATACAGTAATATAATCACAGAGTTAGACTAGATCTTTGCTCTGTATATCCAGAAGGCCTTCTGTCTCATCTGCAGAATACACTATGTCTTCCTACACCAGGAAATAACATGACATGTCAAAGCAAACACTAATTCATTTATTTGACGCCAGGTCCTTAGAACAGATCGCATTCATTGCTTTCAAAACAGCCTTCACACTCCAGCAAAAGTGCGATAACATCCTAAAGGTTTTAGGACTAAGGTTTTAGGACTAGGGATATAGGGACTCATTAGGGTTTTTTAGGGTCTGCACAATCTGTTCTCTAGAGTAATACAGAATGGTGTTGGGGGGGGCAGAAAAACCTCAAGTTAGCGGCAGTTCTGTGGCACTTTTTTGAAGAGAGAGGTCAGAGGAGAATGGGAAATCATTGATCATGATTATGTGAGAACATTGACCATTTGAAGGAGAAGTTCCAGTTGCTTATCAGCATGCAGGCACATTTACTTCACTTTGCGTTATACAATCCTGGTGGAATCAGATCTGCTAAAAGAATAGTTCCTGAGAAAAAAACACAGATCTATACACCAATCAGCCATAGCGTTAAAACCACTGAGAGATGACGCGAATGACATCGATTATCTTAGTACAGCGACACCTGTCAAGGAGCGGGATATATTACAGAGCAAGTGAACAGTCAGTTCTTGAAGTTGATGTGTTTCGAAGCAGGAAAAATGGGCAAAAAACGGGATGTTACTTTGATCCGTACCACCTACCCAAACATTATTGCAGACCGAGTACACCCCTTCATAGCAACGCTACTCCCTAATGACAGAGGCCTCTTTCAGCCGTATAACGCTCCCTGACACACTGCAAAAATTGTTCAGGAACGGCTTGAGGAACATGACAAAGAGTTCAAGGTGTTGACTCGGCCTCTGCTGTAAATTCCCCAGATCTCAATCTGATCGAGCGTCCGTGGAATGTTCTGGACAAACAAGTCCGATCCATGGAGACTCCACCTTGTAACTTTGGTACAAGACTTAAAGGATTTGCTGTTAAATTCTTGGTGTTAGATACCACAGCACACCTTCAGAGGTCTCGTGGAGTTCATGCCTCGACGGGTCAGGGCTGTTTCAGTGGCACAAGGTAGACCTACACGATATTAGGCAGGTGATTTTAATGTTATGGCTGATCGGTATATATAGATATAGATATAGATATAGAGAATGAGAAACCTTAAGAGAAGCCTGAATGCAGCGAATCGGAATGTAATATTTATATGACCATTGTGATTGCATAAAACTGCATCTTTTACTAATATACAATAATGTTCAATGATTCAGTGTGTGTACAATAAATGAGAAAGATAGATATTACATTTCCTTCAGGCTACTACCAGCAGCATGCAATTTACCTGCTTTAACTGCCCATTTACACGGCCTAACTGTAAATGAACAATAATACCCACAATGCCTAGGGAATTCATTTCTTCGTGCCCCAGTGCTATGAAATGTGTGTTATTTTCCAGTTTCACATGCACTAATGTACTTCAGTAAAATGTCTCACTGAGCAGTGAAGTGCTAGCAGACTAGAGACAGTTCAAACTTGTGGCCAAATTCAAATTAGGATGTGGAATATGCACGTCTTATGAGCCTTAAAAGATGCAGAAAAAACACGAACTGGCTTCCAACAAACCTTACAAATATTTTCTTTTTCTTTTTTTCCCCTTTTTTTTATAGAGAAAGCAGATAATTAGTGGTTTGGCGGATATATTTTCTTAATAGGGGAAAGTACATCTAAACAATCTTTTAGTTTTTATTTTTAAATCCACATAGTGCTCTCATTTATTTATTATAGCTTTTGATGTTGAAAAGGTTTTTAAGATAAAGGCTGAGAGCATACTATTTAAGATTATTAAGGTTGGCTAATAATGCGATTTTTTATTTATTTTGTGTGTCCGCTCTATCTGGAAAAGACCAATCTAAATTATGTACAAAGCCGTAAAGTATTAAAATAAAATGTGTTTTTATATATACATATATATCAGCAATAAATAATCATTAATTAATAAATAACCATGATCGTCTAATAGTATACAAAAGCACTGATTTCCCAATAAACCAATCTGAAATGGTGTCAGAGAATAAGCGTTCTATTTTTATTTTAACATTGTAAAAAAGACACAGACCTCTACTCTTACTTCTTCGCACCAGTTATCTAGCCAGGATACGTGTTTGCTATTTGTGTTCTGTGTTCATGTCACGTGACAAAGTTGTCCTATAGCGAGCCTAACCCGTTTCACTCCTCGTGAGTGAAATCACCTACCATTACTTTTTAATTTGAACTGATTCACCAATGATTCCTATCGCAACATGCTAGTCAATGCAATCTGTCACGCATAATTAGCAAAAATGATTAGCCGAATGTCGTTACTCTCTGATGCTTTCCATGGTTAAATAAGTAAATGACTACCACATCATTAAGCTGATGATTTATCATCAAATGTAAGTCTGAATGCATAGAAAATGCTTGCATGGATAGGATTATATATTAAAAAAAGTTCTAGTATAAAAGCCCTTTATGCTGTGAGTCACATATTCACATTTCCTCCAGTATGTTGTTTGGTTTTCACTGGGCATCTGCCACTAGATATCCCAATGTGTCACATCCAGAGCCTCATTGAGCTACACCCAGAACACAACCTCCTGCGTCAAGCCACTCCAGCCATCATATTTCTCCTAATCACAGTGCTATTCGTCAGTCGTGGCTCATTAAGGACTCTCATTGGAGGACTATGCCGTCGACACATTGCGAAGCATTGCCATTGTTTGTCTTTGTGCATCAGTAAGCTGTATATATTCATATTGCCTTCCATTGCCTTATCTACTCTACATATACTGTACATGTATGCTAGTGTGTTTGACCCATGCATGTTTGACTACAATTCTGAGTGACAATTTGGATGTGTTGAAATAAAGCTTGTCTTTGAATCCCAACATCTTCGCCTTCCTTGTTACAGAATGATACATTTACATGTCTGACAGTGCGCAGCCCGGTCTGAAAACGCTTGCCGCTATAGCATAGTGCCAAGCATACATTTACTCAGTATAAGATACGCAGCCCATCACTTTATCCTGGTGGACCTGGAGCCTATCCCAGGAACAGTGGACGTGAGGCAAGAATACGCCCAGCATAGGACACCATTCCATCACAAGGCAATATGTATCTACACACACTCATTCATGCCTTGGGGCGATTTTCACAGCCAATCCGCTTGTTTTTAGGAGTTGGAAGGAAAGACTCCAGACACCTGGAGGACTCTGTGCAGATGCTAACCTGGGCTCAGAACCAAACCGAGGACCCAGGAGCTGTGAGGCAGCAATGCTACAAGGTGTAGCAATGTGCCAGTCTACACATCGTGTACAGATTTAAACTGAAGCCAAAACATAAAGGCCAAGGCCATATTTATATTACTACCACTTGAGGAAAGTAAAATATAACCCAAATTGGCTTACAGAAATTTTAAACTATTGGTTTCCCACTATGTGCTCGAAAAACGAAAATAAATATCCAGCTAAACGTGTTACCTTTCTCAATCTGAATGATGTTGGTGCATAAAGCTGGGAAAATATGATACTGTCGGGATTCTGCTCAGCCTGATGGTATAAATAATAGGCTAATACTCCTACAGCCAAAGTATCATTTTGGTCAAAACGGGATCATTTGTCTGCTGCACGCCGTGGCACACTCGTGGCTGTGCCAGTGGCATGTAGAGATAAAATTAGCAAAGTCATTGATATCGGCATTTAAATTTCTAGTTTGTACCTATTTATTATCAAGTCTGAAATTAAATAATGTTCTAACAAGACTGAAAATGCACATTAGATCTCTGAGGAGAAACGATGTCTGGTCTAAATCATTAACATCCCATAATCAAGAGCAGTGTGGCAAGGGCATGTAATGAAGAGCCAAGGCAATTACACTGGTAATGAGTGCTTCAAGATGGTATTAAATTTTAAACACGGTCAGGTGTGCGAGAAGGAGAGAAAGAGAGCAAGGCCCTTCTGAAGAATGGCGAGAGATGGGCCAAAAATCAGCCAAGAGATAGTGATGAGATTAGACTGTATAATTCATGATGAATCAAAACTCACATGCTGGTAGAATGAACAACTATTAATCAATAGGATCGTCCATTTAATGTCCATAAAAGTTTCTTTTTCCCTATGCAGGACAAAAGAGGTGACAGCATCTGAATTTTTTTATGTGTAAAATTATGAATGGACTTAAAGTGAAGTGTAATAGTAGTCATGTTAACAAATGAACCAAAACGTTGCCGTTATTTTATTAATTCAACAACTCCTAAACTGCAAATGAAACTTGTGATACAATAGACTATACTGTATCCTGCACACACTACCATTCCATGACCTCCACTTAGTGTGTTCATTAAGTTGTGTGCATGAGTAACTTTCAGTGCACAAACCCAAGATTATAGGGTGTGCTGGATCAAGTGCTATTTTATAAGCTGACGAATAATGATGGTGGAAGCCATGCTGTTAAATTAAACCAAAATTTCATTTATTGTTGAAATAATTACAACTAGGACTATTCACGCAGCAATATTGTATTTGCGATATACTATACAGCTATTAGATGATTATTTTAATACTTGCTATCTTGTTGTTTGTTTATCATCATATTATTATTATTTTTTACTTAAAATTTTATGTTGCACTTTTGATAGCAAAGAAAAAAATGCGATCTGGCTCTTCAGTCCGCATTTTCTATCCCCGTTTTTTTTTTTTTTTTTTTTATGTAAGTGCTCGTGTTTAAAGCTAGTGGTCTAGACACTACTGAAAAAGTCTGTCTTGGAAAGAAAATCGGGAAGACCTCGGAGGCACAGGGGATTTTAATCTGAATGAAGAGTCGCATAACCCGACTATGAATACGCTTAACGTTCTCCATTAAATATTGAGCTATCAGTTTGGCAACTCTGAATACATCCACTATGTCTGTGTTAATGCAGATGGTGCTATGGAGGAACTCTGCCATGCACAGAACACCCATGGAGCATTAATATGTTAATAAAGTGATTTTTTTTTTTTTTTTTTTTAACATTTCTATGATTACTATATTTTTGATGGATTAGGAGGGAAAGTATTACATTTTGTAGCAAACATATTACACTTCCTGTCTTGTCAGCTATAAAGAGTACGGTATTTAAGGGTCCTTGTAAATTTTTGTCAAAGTGGCTGAATAATCTCATGGGTAATGTTAAGCTTGTACTGAACAGGCCCATAAATCACCTGAGCAAGGAGCAGAATATTTAACAACTCGTTATAATGATGCATCTGGGGTGTCGTCCACAAAACTGGAGAGCAGCTTCATTTTGCTGAGCTGCAATCAGGTTGTCTGTGGTACCTTTACAACGCTAATGAGGTCACAGCTTTTACTGTACATCTTGGCGAATCCATAACAGTTAACAATGTCATAAATAGTGAGCGTCATTCGGGATGAACGTTTTTTTGGTGTTGTTTTTTTTTAATCTACATGGCAAGTCGAACTAGAGTTATACAGTACTGACTTGCTGAATATTTTCCCAGTACAATCATTTAAACAATAAAGCTATTAAAAATGGTGGTGGAGCAGGACACCATTAATAACAACATGACCTCAAAGAAAATGAAGTAGAGAGACTATGGCATTCATGTCTATATGTCGTAGCGTACAATCTAGCGGCTTGTTTTAAGCAGGTTTAGACGGACCTTGGTGTAGTTCCTGTTACCAATGTCACAGTGTTCGAAGCTGACATTATTATAATCGCTTACAGATTTCAGCATAATTTCAGCTCAACTATATGTCAAAGACCTGAAAATATATTCAGGTATTATGATATATAATATAGGTACAGATACATAATATACGTGTTATATATCTTTTTCTCATCCTTTGCATGGGAAACAAGGTCACCATTCTGCAGACGCATTTTTCTAATTTATTATTATTATTATTAATTTATTATTATGATGATGATTATTAACTCCATAATGCCCATTTCCCTCTGCCAATCTATGCGAATCTTAAAATAGAAATGGTTCTGTACACCATGGACAAAACATCCGCATACACTTTGCCTTTGACATTTTACTAATATTTGTAAAAATATATTAGTGAAAAGTGAATGAAAAGTATTTTACAACTAGTCCAATTTGGCATAAAAAATGGGAACCTGGAAACCCTGTGAGAAACAGCCCTGCCTACTGCTACTCCTCCACTGACAATGTTCATAGAGCAAGCATGGGGCAACACAATTCCTGCCCCAGTGGGCTTCTATTAGTGCATTTTGCAGTTCTTATTTCAACTAGGTGCAATAATAACTTTAAGGAGCTAAATGGGAATGGAACTGGCTTATATCTGTCAAATTAAAAACATTTGTTTTAAAACATCAGGTCACTCGAAAGAAATAATTTGTATTTCAACAGAATTTCGACTGTATGGGGTAGTGAATGAAGATGAGCCGCCCCGACACAAGGGCACTTTTATTTCCCAATATACCCAGGGAAAAGCATTTCAGAAAGATCCTGGCTGAATGGGCGGCATTATTTTTCAATATCATAATCAAAACATTTCATGTCTCTCACTTTAAATCCTACAAAGCATTGAATTTTGGAACTAATGCCAGAGTTCCCAGAAACAACCCCAATTCAACGACTTGCATGTGCCATCACAACATTCAAGGATTTGCCAAGAATATTTATCCTGCCTAATTATCATCCTGATTCCTTTTCCTTGTGCTCTGGCAGCATTTCAAGGACCATCTGTTTGGATTGGGAGGTCATCCTTTGGCTGATTATGCCTTTGCTTTTGGGAAATAAATGCCTTTAGCTCCCACTCTTTCCCCACAGACATAAAACAGGCTGCAGAATTACCATAATTCCCATCATTCAAATGCAAAGCAAATATGCATCGAACATTGAAAGAAGGTTTCCATTTGCACATTTTGAGGTGGGTTCAAGACACCACATAATGTGTGTGTTCGTGCATATTTAACTAGTAGCTCTGTGTAATGGAAAGTTGCGTCCTCGCGATTTTCAGTGACAGTATTAAGAGTCAAATGTGAAATGAAATGGGCTGTCAGTTGTACGCTCCTTAAAAGGAGGGAGACTGCTCTCTGACACTTGTTATACCACAGCATTGTTGAATTCTCGAATCTGATTGGTCAGAAGGTGTCATTTTTTATAATACCGGCTGTGGCTGTAATTCAAATCATAGAGCTATCTTATACTGTATTACATAATATGTTATAGTATGCTATCATTTCTATAGTAACAGCTCGTTCACTGGGACCTATGTTGGATGCTCTACATAATCTATGGCTAACAAAGAAAGAAAGAAAGAAAAACGTGTTGTTATTTAACCAAGAAAAACAGAATAGTTGAAATGGTGATGCTTCCTGCCAGGCTACATATATTTAACATTTATGGAAGGGAAGGAGTCTCCGGTGTCAGTGCACCTGACACCTTACATAAAAATACACCTTTTGGAGAATGTTCTGTGGATTGATGAGTCGAAAGTGGAACTGTTTGGAAGACAGGTGTCCCGTTATATCTGGCGTAAATCAATCACAGAGTTCCACAAAAAGAACATCATACCTGTGGTCAAGCATGGTGGAGGGAATGTGATGGTGCGGGGATGCGCTGCTGCTTCAGGGCCTGGACAACTTGTAGTAATTAAGGGAAACATGAATTCTCCTCTCTACCAGAAAATCCTAAAGGGGATGTCCTGTCTTTAGTCCGTAACCTGAAACTCATGCGCAACTGGATTATGCAGCAAGACATCGATCCAAGCATAGGAGTAAATCCACCTCTGAATGGCTCAAAAAAAGAAAAGCTAAAGTGTTGGAGTGGTCTAGTCAAAGTCCTGACTTGAACCAATTGAGATGCTGTGGCAGGACCTTAAACAGGCAGTTCATGCTTGAAACCCTCCAATGTGACTGAACTAAAGCAGTTCTGCAAAGAAGAGCGGGCCAGAATTCCACCCCAGTGCTGTGAAAGACTGATCTCGTTATCAGAAGCGTTTGGTTGCAGTTATCGCTGCTAAAGACTTTAAGTTTAAGGGGACAAGTCGATTTTCACATAGGTGATAGGTGTTGAATAACTTATATATATATATATATATATATATATATATATATATATATATATATATATATATATATGATTTATGATTGAAATTTGTTTCTAAGATGTTAATGCTCAGGTGTAAACTTATCTCTGAATCAGAATACACTTCTTAATAAATAGTTTTTACTTAAAATTTAATTGAAAACAACTCTGTAGCAACTAACATTCAGTTCTCAACTTCTCTTCAAACAGAGCTTTTTTTTCTGATACTGTATGATTTCACAGTGCAAGATCCAGTTTGTCTTATTTCTCCTCCCTGTGTACTGTTTTTATTTTTAATTAACTGACTATTGCTCAATTATCTGGAAATGTACACAGACCTAAAGCGCAGGAGGGAATGTGACAGTCCCATTTCTTTTCTACTTTTATTGCTCAAGTACTGTAGCATACAGACACTTTCATTAAGGTTCCAGAAACCGTTATGAGATTGGGAGAATTAGAGAAAGCTGTAGCTTTTCTGGCTGTTACATTCAGCTGAAACCTGGTCTGAGATTAAGAGACGCTTTGGTTGGCAGACGGATTCTGTACCGAGTCCAGTAACTCCTCATCTGTGCCATGTCTTATGGAGTCATTATTCCATGTGATGAACAGTCAATATCTGATGTGGCCACCAGCTGCTTAAACAGGCAGTTCATGCTTGAAACCCTCCAATGTGGCTGAACTAAAGCAGTTCTGCAAAGAAGAGCGGGCCAGAATTCCACCACAGTGCTGTGAAAGACTGATCTCGTTATCAGAAGCGTTTGGTTGCAGTTATCGCTGCTAAAGACTTTAAGTTTAAGGGGGCAAGTCGATTTTCTACAGTGCATCTCATCCTCATGGACTGCACCAGATTTATCAGTTTGCAAGTTCTCGATCACGTCTGGAGGGACACATGGTTACATGTCATTTTCCACTGCAAGGATAATCAGCTGTCCTTCCTGTCTCCCTGTAGCACCGTCTCAGGTGTGCCCATTTCCACCATCAGGGCAATAATTAAGAAGTTCCAGTCCACTGGAAATGTTATGAATCCACCTGGAATTGGACGTGTGTCTATATCGTCTCAACGCACTGTGAAGAGGACGGTTCGAGTGGATAAAACATCTCCAAGGATCACAGCTGGAGAACTGCAGAAGTTAGTTGCGTCTTGGGGTCAGAAAGTCTCCAAAACTACAATCTGAAGTCACCTACATCACCACAAGCTGTTTGGAAGGGTTTCAAGAAAAAAGCCTCTACTCTCATCCAAAAACAAACTCGAGCGTCTTCAGTGTGCAGACACTACTGGAACTTCAAATGGGATCGGGTTCTATGGTCAGATGAAACCAAATTAGAGCTTTTTGGTAATAAACCCCAGAGGTGGTTTTGGAGCACACAGAGAGGTAGCCATATGGAAAAGTCCCTCATGCCCACGGTTAAATATGGAGGTGGATCTTTAATGTTTGGGGCTGTTTTTCTGCCAGAGGACCGGGACATTTTGTTAGGATACATGGCATCATGTCCTCCATCAAATATCAACAGATATTAAATGAAAACCTGACTGCCTCTGCCAGAAAGATTCAAATGGGCCGTGGTTGGATCTTCCAGCAGGACAATGATCCAAAACATCATCAAAATCAACACAGAAATGGTTTACTGACCACAAAATCAAGGTCCTGCCATGACCATCCCAGTCCCCTGACCTGAACCCCATAGAAAACCTGTGGGGTGAACTGAAGAGGAGAGTCCACCAGCGTGGACCTCCAAATGTGAAGGATCTGGAGAGATTCTGTATGGAGGAACGCTCTCAGATCCCTCACCATGTATTCTCCAACCTCATCAGGCGTTATAGGAGAAGACTCAGAGCTGTTATCTTGGCAAAGGGAGCTAGCACAAAATATTAACTAAAAGGGTGCTAATAATTGTTGCACAGCTATTTAACAAAGATATTTTTTTGGATAAACCCGTGTTGTTTGATATCCATAAGAGCAGAGTACTTTTGTGATTTTTTTTAAACAAAAGATCAGAAGGTTAAACAATAAAGACAATTTTTCACAGCATTCTTTGCTCATATTTACCAAGGGTGCCAATATTACTGGAGCACATAGTATATTTAGCTTGTTTTAAATGGTTAAGCTCCATCAATTACTGTTGATGCTAAATAAATAAACATGAAGTTAAATGTATCAGTAATATTCCTATTCATGATATTTGCCTTAATTTGCAATTCAAATAAAAAAATGTCCACAATGTTTCCATCTGTTGACCCTGTCCATGACCGGCGTGGCTAAATGCCAGTCTCATTAGTCTGTGTTAGAAAGCCTGCATGGGGAAACCTTTCACATGGTCAAATTTGGACATTTTCTACACCAGATATTTCTGAATACTGCAGACTTCCCTGAACTGAAATCGGTGTCTTAAGTAAAGTTGTAGCATGGTGCAGTCTGGTTGAGAAAATGTAAAGATTCAGCTGAAAGAAACCGGTTCACTGATTGTCTAAAAGCAACTGCTTTTCATTGATTTCTTTTTTTTTTCTCTTCATTTCATTGCATTTCATTCTCAATTTTCTTACCAGCCTTTATTCCGAAGGCTTTTCAGAAGCCCCGCCCATCCAGCAGTCATTCTAGATTTAATACTGATATCATTTATTTTAGATATAAGTGTAAACACCATATAGCTTTCTGACATCACAAACTATTTTAAGTGATCTTCATAACTCTGATGTCATCTCAATTCATTAGCGGTAGCTGTTTGGCTACGGCATAGAACTATCCAACAGTTTGATCGAATCGTGAGAAAAATCACACTTAGCTCGCAAGGTTTTCGACATGTTTTAGCAAAACTGACAGTGTTTGTTAAACTTGCTCCATACACAGCATGATCTTTGCAGGAAGGCAGCCAAGGCAGGATTATAAATAGAAGAAAACATTTCCATGTTTCGAGGTTAACGCGTTGAGCGTACGTTTATTAACAAATTAGTTTCATGCGTTCCTGTAAGGAAAAAGTGGCCTGACAAACTAGATAGAAACCTCCGTAAACCAAGCCGACACATTATGTACTGTAGGTGTGGGTTATGATAAGCATGAACATGCCATATGTAACAAAACACCACAGGATTAACAAGATGCTGAGTCTTTTAGTGGTTTTAATTAAAACACAGAACACTGTTTACGGAACAGGACATGGGAATGAACATGACCAATCAAATCAAATTCCATCTAGGAAGTAGTAGACGAAGATTACTTCAACATGCGTTCCAACTGAGCTTCCACTAACGTAATAACAAACCTATTATCAACGAACACGACTAGAAACGTAATCTATCGGAGGAACGGGGGAATGGCGGCGCGAACGCACATGTAGAGTGCAGTGATGCGTAAAGGTGTAGCGTGAATATTTATAGAGTCTTTAATTAACTGAAACGGCTGCAGGCGTTAATATTCAGGGTGAGATGGAGCGCTCATCACACGCTGCCAAAGGATGCGGGATGCTTGTAGAGGTATACTGGGACCTGGAGTTCTTTCCGTCATATTGATTGATGGTTGATGTATTTTCTCCGGGTTGGGGTAGGTAGGGGTCGTCACATCCTCACTCCTCAGTGTGGACAATCTTTTAATGAGCTCACCAGGGCTTTGTGAAAGTGTGGATGCTTCATACGATTAATTGGTACACTATATAGTACCTATAGTACCCTAGAACACATTTACATTTCGGGGTAAGACGGAATCGTGCAGAGGAGTTTGAAGTTCTGGGGTATTTGACTCATCATTATGCACGCCTTACTCAGCTATGGCCCAAAGTCTCCAACCTATTCAATAGTGATGAAGGATGTTATTATGGAATATCATGAGTTTATTGAGAGACAACGTCTGTATGGCAACAGTTTATAAATGATTTAATCCCCACGTACTGAAGCCAAATGAAACATTTAACATGAAACAGATAACATTTCCTGCATTTTGTGACAGCCAATATTTTGTTTTGAGTGCATGTTTCTCATCACTTCATTTATTTTTAAATATATTTTTACACTACATTAGTCATTAGGATAGGTAAGGAATAAAACACGACATGGTGTGCTGTTATAGATAAATAAACAATGACGGGGTGTTGACTTGATTATTTTTCAATAACAGCACATCCCAAAGAGTTTTATTCCTCTTACACCACTGTAATTGAACCAATGTTACATTTTGGTATTCACTAAAGAATGATATATACTTTCTTTCTTTTTTTTTGATGTTGTTGATGTTGATGAATGCGTGTGAAACAAGTTAGTTCCTGTTATCACCCATAGCAGCTACAAACAGTCATTTCCACAACAGTTTATTTCTCTTTTGAAGTGAATACGAAGAAAAAGAATTGTTTGAATGTTAAGTAAGCGTCTTCTTATGGAAAACTTCACCACATTAACGATAATAAGTTAATAATAAAAAATGTGTTAATCTGTTTAACCTTAGATTATGTAGATCTTCCAGTATACAAGTCTCTGTTACTATAGAAAACGATAATAACCTGTACCCGGAACTACTGTCATAGCTGCTCTTACAGAAAAGAAAACAACACCTCCTTCTGACCAATCAGAATCGAGAATTCAAGAGTGCTATAATATAAAATGAATATTTATACACAACTATGCTAACGCCGTCCCAAACCCTAGACAGAAAGCATCACTCCAAAACATTTAGCTAATATCGTGCTATGAATATAATCATTCTGTACACGCATATGATGTCATAAGCGAGACAAGATGCTCCAGACATTTTAATGGAATAGCTTATAAAAACAAGTGAAAACCTGACAGAAAACGAGAGAGGTTCATACGCCAGGATTCCTAAGTGGACTCCTTTGCGATGAAGTGCACACTTCTTTAGCGCACTGGCGAAGGTCAAGAAGAGTATTCTTTTTTTTTTTCTTTAATTGGAAGTCAGTGTTAATCACAGCTGCCAGAAGTGTGTCCCAGAGCAGCGCGTGCGAAATTGGCTGTTTATTTAAAAGACTTGAACGCAATTTAGTAGAAGTAGATGATGGGTCATTAATCCCGAGCTGTGCATGAATAAATGCAACACCCAGGCCCTCTTTAGTAATTATTGCTAATTAACAACTTCAGCCACCGAGTCGCGGAACGCTACGCCTTATGGCCGTGCGCATTGAACTTGTGCACACAGGACAGAAAGCCATTAAATGGCAAGGAGTTAAATCCTGGGGAAACTGAATACATGCCGGCCTGCAGACGGAAATGCAGCATTTATTCATACATTCTGACGAACAAAGGGGGAAAAACCCCACAAACAGCGCTCTTTAAAGAGCTTTGAGGTGTCCTTTCTAAGGAATGGCTGCTGATCGTTTGTGAATCAGATCTAGGATTGCCTTTTCATTTGAGATAATTGGATTTATCTCAAAAGCGACGGCTACTTGTTTTGTTCCCACGGAAAAAAAAAACAAATTCAATACAAGTATGCATCGTTTAATCTTACACACAGCCCTGAATAACTGCAATCATGTCTCAGTGTAGGTGTCGCATCAGGACTGAATGACAACAATGAACATAATTATCATACCATATGCCTGTGCTAATTTCCTCTTGCATTGATATACGATGGGTCGAGAAAATACTAAATGAATTGCGATGAGTATTGGGCTAATTTGTTTATGTTTATGTTTATATTTATGTTTATGTTAATGTCACGTGCAGGACATGAGTGATAAATCACGACAGGGCGTTCAGTTATAGGACGAGAATCCACATAGGTGTTGTATGCTACGTCCTGATGCAGAGAGAAATGGATTATAACATCATGTTATTCCCATTACAGTGCGTCCTGAAGTCTTTTATTCCTCCAGCACCACAGTGGATGGATCATGCATGCAGATTTCCCTCTTCAATTAAAAAAAAAACCCCAGCTTGTCATGTTACTGAGAAACCGCAAGGTGCTTCTTTCCTGAACACTTTCTCATGGCAGAAAACCCACTGGTGCAGAGATTATAACCAGGGTGACTTCTTAGAAAGTTGAAATACATTTAATTCTCATCACATTTCTTCCATCTCTGATTTACACACATATACATATACACGTCCACTTTACCACTAAGGTACATACTGACTTCACGTTCCACCTTCAGTGGTACATCTCTCCAACCTTTAATATATACACCAATCAGCCATGGTATTAAAAACACCTGCAGAATATCCTGTAGGTCTCCCTTGTGTTGCCAGAACAGCCCTGACCCGTCGAAGCATGGACTCTACAAGACCTCTGAAGGTGTGCTGTGGTATCTAACACCAAGACGATACCAGCAGATCCTGTAAGTCCTATAAGTTGCGAGATGGAGAGTCTATGGATCTTGTTTGTCCAGCACATCTCACAGACATTTGCTGTTCCAAAGCTCTGGCACTGGAGACTCCTTCCATAAACGTTAAATAAACATCTCCTAACGTAAAGTTTCATATCCGTATCAATTTGTTTCTCTCCACATAAAAGGTCCCTGTGTAATTAGTTACTGTAGAAGCATTAATATAATACAGTGCCTCCTTCTGACCAATCAGATTCGAGAATTCAACAGCGCTATAGTATAAATATTTAGTTGTGTCCTAGTTTCATTTGTATATTATTACATTTAGATGATGTAGACCGTCCTCCGTATAAGTCCCCGGTAAGTTTATACTGTAGATGTCTATTTAACACATTTTGAATGGACGGCAGATTGGACTGTAATCTTATAATTTTGTCTTTGCATGATCACAGAGCAACATTAGCATTAAGTTAGCGGGTTGGTTTGAGCTCAGACTCCCACCAGGCAATCGATTTTGCCCCACGCCAAGAGCCTCCAGTCAAGCAGAGATATCTCTCTTTGCCTTCCTCTCTGTAGCAAAAGAAATTTTCCTCACTTACACGTCAGCCTAATCTGAACCGATTCCCATAGTACCTTTGGCAAGTCCGTTTGTTCTGCTCTAACTTCACAGCTCACCGCCTGCCAACTGGATGCGACTGGACGTTGTTCTCCAGCAAAACATCCTCTTCGCCAAGCAACAATCGCAGGTTTCAGAGGTTTGTTTAGCACATGTAATATTAAAACAGCTCTAACCCTGTACTTAATGGTAACAGAGGAACCTTCTGCTCCAGGTCCAGCATTTATCTCGCTTGAGCTCTATTTAAAATGCTATTATAACACAGCACTGTTGAATTCTCAATTCAGGTGTCATCAATAACAGCAGCTCTTACAATAGTGCCGACTGAACTTCTAATCATATTAACACTTTATGTTAGTGCACTTGGTCTAATATGTTATTGTTCGTACAGGAGCAGCTCAATCACGTGGACGTGTTTGGCAGCTTCCACGTCATCTAAGCCTAGTAATAAACACGTTTTTTAAAAACCTGTTGTACAGGAGTTTAATCCTTGATACAGTGAAATTCTTTAAGTCTGTAGTGTCAGTGTTTTGTAAAACTTTTTCACCGCAAGAAACCTTTTTTAGAACGGATGACTTTTCCCAGCGGACTCCGGTTTCTCTGTAACTAGTTCTGTTTCTTTTTGTCTTATTAAATTTGAGCGAGAGAATGAAGAGGCTGATAAAGGAATGTAATCGGTAACAGAAACTAACTTGTCGTGTATGTTTCAAAACATTAAACGTAACCGTAAATTATTACGGCAACCTCTCTTCACCCTCCTGCAGAAGCCAGGAGGGTATAAATGGGCGTATTCAGAAAGCAGAGGTGGGCAAGCTCTCCAGTTCTTCGTCTGATAATCCGTCTCTCTCTCTCTCTCTCTCTCTCTCTCTCTCACACACACACACACACACACACACACAGAGGCCGCCAACGACGAAAACGATGCTCCCCAGCTGCACCACGCTCTTCGCAGGCCTTTCACATCCTGGGCACCAGCTCGACGCTGCTGCAGCCTGAACGCTGCCTCCAACATCTACAGCTGCACTCCTCACCTTCTCACCTCTCACCCCCTTTCACTAATTGAAAATAAAAAGAGCTCTCTTCCCCACGTCCGTCTCCTGCGTGTCTGTGTTCCGCCCTGCCACAGCCCTGAGTAGCCACAGTATGTATGGATAGATGGATGAATGGATGTATGAATGGATAGGTGGATGGATGGATAGATGGATAGGTGGATGGATGGATAGGTGGATGGATGGATGGACAGGTGGATGGATGGATAGGTGGATGGATGGATGGACGGATGGACAGACAGATGGATGAATGCTTAACAGATATCATACCTTAAATAAAAATGTTTGACATGAAAACAGAGACAAAATATATATATATATATATATATATATATATATATATATATATATATATATATATATACATATATATATATATATATATATATATCTCTACTGTACCCAGGTGATAATGGATACTTAGCACATCACACAGAGAAACTGCAAAGTGTCTCACACAAATGCGGCCTTTCGATGCCGTGTTGGAGAAACAAGTAGGAAGGCTAACTAGGGTTTATGCAGCACAGAGAAGATTGAGACATACCGGATCAGTCACACATCAGGGCTGGCTCTTACACACACTGCAGCCTGTCCTCCTTTATATAGCAACATTTCTTGTTAAATGAATAACTGCTCATTTTGTATTTGTCGTAATTTATGGCTTTATGTTGGCTTACTTTCTTTTATTTTTTCTCACATTTATTATATCTTTGGTTAATGTCATTAATATGAAAAAAGACTGGGTTTCATAAGAGATTCCTTATATCTGTGTGTATAATTGAAATATACTGCATAAGCTATTTAAACTTCACAGCATAATGTGTATATTAAAGTGCAGTAACTCCACCTATTACGTGATTTGAAGCGTATTGTTAGAGGTTAGCATTAGTTCATATACGTAAATTCACACACACTCAGGAACACCAGTAGGATACGAATGTTTTTCGGAAATTACGGGAATACCAAATTTCTTCTCTAAAATGCTCCTTTGAGCAATTTCTGAACAAATCCGTTCATATCCAGCTGGGTAAATGACGCTCAATCTTGTTTAACCCAGATTATAAGCGACGGTACATTTTGGTAATCCTTATCCATGAACAAAAAACTGACCCATAATACATCATATACTGTACTACTGCAATCCTTAATGATTATGAACACATTATGAATAGCATTAAGAAATATTTATATGTTAGAGCTGGCGGTTAATCCACACACTTCATTATGTGTTGATATATTCGTCCATTTACTAATTCATCATCATGGAAGCGTTAGTTCGTATTAAAGTATTAGCACTTGTGCTTATTTGTGGACAGTTTTGCAAATTGATAACCATAAATTGTACGGATGCAGCTCCAAGCAAAAATAAATAAATAAAAATAAACCCACAATCAATGCAGACCTTTCATTGGACTGTAACAGATCTATGAAAAGCCTCTACCTAGCACCAAGTTAGGGTTATTTTTCTTCCCCTTGTCACCTAAATGGGATTTAGTCATCCTCTGACACCCAACCGTATGTAAACTAAGCACTCTAGCACTTTTAGATTAGAGAAAAATAATAATAAATGGCTGCAGCTGAGAATCTATAGATGATGTACTCCAGTGATGGGAAAACAATGCAGCCTAAACGAGCCTCATTTACTATAAATGGCTGCAGGGCTTCTCTGAGTGTCCGCCTCATTTCTCTGCTATCAGCCTTTGCTCTAGATCTTCAGCATGACCTCTGCTAGAAATTACAAAATCCACACATGATTAACCTTAATGCTCTGTTCCAGTCGCAAAAGTGGAGCAATAGTACAAATAATTTTAGCAGCATGAACCTTCGTACTTGGCTCAATTTCTATAAAAACATATGTGTAATATAAAGTGGCGATTCTATTAATGTGCTCCACAACATCCAAAATGCAACTGTTAATGGATAAAATGTACAATTTCATCCTTGAATAAATAGAAATATTAGCTTTTGGTACATTGCTGTGGTATAAGAGGAATAAAAATTTTTTGGGGGGTGGGGGGGGGGGGCAAGGGGAGATGTAGAGGAAACTGTCATTGATTATTTTCCTATAACAGCACATCCGGCATAAGGACGATCTCGATATTTCACTGACGTGTCGTGATCTCCGCTACCGTATGTGTAGCTGTCCCATGAGCTTTGTGTCATCCTACTATTGCCGTCCAACTATTGGTGGCCTTTAGACTCACAGAAATCGAAATTTTCAAACATCTCATCACTTTTGTCCTACAGTGTAGTAGGATTACAAGTTAGGAGAAAAACACCTGCTGAATATTGTGTAGGTCTCCCTTGTATTGCCAAAACAGCTCGAAGCATGGACTCCACAAGACCTCTGAAGGTGTGCCGTGGTATCTAACACCAAGATGATACCAGCAGATCCTTTACGTCCTGTAAGTTGCGAGGTGGAGAGTCTATGGATCTTGTTTGTCCAGCACATCCCACAGATACTTGATTGCATTGAGATCTAGGAATTTTGGAGGCCACCTTGGACTCTTTGTCATGTTCTTCAAACCGTTCCTGAACAATTTTTGCAGTGCGGTAGGGAGCATTATCCTGCTGAAAGAGGCCTCTGTCATTAGAGAACACCGTCACCATGAAGGGGTGTACTCGGTCTGCAGCAGTGTTTAGGTAGGTGGTACGGATCAATGTCACATCCACATGAATGCAAGGACACAAGGTTTCCAAGCAGAACATCGCACAGAGCATCTCACCTCCTCCACCAGCTCGCCTTCTTCCCACAGTGCATCCTGGTGTCATCTCTTCCCGACTGCATATCAGGAACACCTCACAAGACCTGCTGTTTTGGAGATGCTCCGACCCAGTCGTCTAGACGTCACAATTTGGCCTTTGTCAAAAGTTGCTCAATCTCCTTCACTTCACCTGTCAGTGGTTTTAATGTTATGGTTGACCAGTGTATCTTTGAGCTGTAAAACTAATAACGACCAAGTCACCCCAATAACGAGCTAAAGTACACCTCTGTGTATTTCTTTCTCACTATAGATGTTACTGCATTGCTGCATAATGGACAGAACATTAGGTTCATGAGATTTCCTGGTCACATTTCTATATGTTTTTTTAAAACGCATTTCTATATGCTTTATTAACAAAGTAAAATAGGTTTTTTTTTTTTTCCAATCTTGCAAAAAAAAAAGAAAAAAAAAGAAGATATGCTCCATTAAGTGGAACTGACATAAATTGCAAGGTGGTGTTTACCAACAGTTCTATTTTTCGTACATACACACTGAAGGGGAATAACCCAGTGACTGATTATCATTAATACATGCTGACAGTATTGTAAATCATCAACTCTTTATTTCTTGATAAAGCCTTATCTATAATCCAAAATGAAATATGAACTGCAGCATGAATGGGAAAGATAGCGACTTGAACAGTGCAACATGAAATATATTCAGACGACTGCAGATGCCTGCTTCCATCCATATCGAGGTTTTGATGAATGTTTCTTGGCAGTTTTTTTTTATATATATATTTTTATTTAATATTTTTTACTGAACATCCTCAGTGTTCTTCTTGGTATTTGAAGTTTGTTTTATTTGTTATTTGTTTTTTTTTTTTTAATAATAACTAAGTGCTTATTAAATTATCCATCCGGCGACAGAGATTGATACTGCTCCGCTCTTGCCCTTTTCAGTTCAAAAACGTCATTACATTCATGCAATGCAAAGAAAATAATTGCATTCATACAATGGGGTCCAAGCACCCTGTCGCGCTCTCGAGAAGTGTTTCTTCATTCATCAAAAACGAACACAACCGTGTATTCAGTTAATCATTTTTTATGCTCATCTGACATTAAATCAGATCAAAATATTGTTTATGTTTTTATATTTAAAAATATTCTGGTGCCATATATTAATCTAAAAAAAAACAACCCCATCCTAACGTGGTACTGAACGATGATTTATTTCCCCTGCTGCTTTCAATTTACCCTACTGCACAGAGTTGTCATGTGCCATTTATCTCAATTTTTTCAAGCGTTTTAAAAAAAAAACCTACTCATTTAGTGGACTTTTTATAGTAGGTGGGCTTCAGTTGTACCAATTATGTACTTGTTGAAGATCCATGACATTTAAAAGTCCCACAGTCCTCCTCTTTCTGACACTGAGCACCGTGTTAAGCCGCCTTCATTAAACCTCTCAGTACTCAGCAATCTGCATACAAAATAAACAACCTACAAAATCCATAAAGGTTTTGCTATAAAATAACTATAAAATAATTAACAAAACTGTAGACTACTATAGAAACAGGCAGCTGTGCGTGGACAACATTCAGTCGTCTAGCATAGAGTCAGCTCGTTTTTTTTTTTACAGCGGTTTCAGACGTACCTTTGTTCCAAGCGAGGCACATACAGAACGATTTAAAAAACCAGGCTCACCAAATTTCCAGAAATTTCCACACAAGATCTGAAACTTGGAGAACAAGGTCACCATGGTGGACATGCGTTTTTGATGTACAGCCATTATACACTCCAAAATCCCCCTTTCCTATACATTACCTAACAATAGAAATGGTTCAGTTCATCATACACACACTAGACCTAGACACTTTGCCTTTATTGTGGAAATGTATCAGATTTACTTCGGATTATTTGCTGATATGTTTGATCGGATGAACTATCACTGGTTAAATTGTACACTAAAGGATGCATGTTACGGTTAAAGGATCCAGAAAAATCTTCGTTTCATTGAAATAAAGGTGAAAGGACTGCTAGTCTTTTTGTATTTTTGGTAAATGTATCACATGCTTTGAAGGATGTACAGATGGCGTGTACATTTACAGCACTACTCCAGACCACTAATAGAAATACTTTATTAAGAAGGATTTTTGTAAGAAAGTATATTTTAAATAAAGACCAGTTTGTCAGTAGAAAAAAAAAAGAAAGGAAAAAAAAAGAAAAGTGCAAAAACCCCCTGGTCGTTAGTTAGTTAGTTAAATATCAAAGGCAAAAGCGGATGCAAGTGCAGATATGAATTTAATTTAAAGTAGAGTTTTTTTGGATCCTGAGCCCATCCCGGGAACGTCGGGTGTGAGATGGGAATACAGCTTGGATTGGATGCAAGTTCATCAGACTTTAAAGTAGTTAGTCCACTTACTGTGTTTTGGAAGGTGGGAGGAAACCCACGCAAAGACAAGGAGAAACGTGTGAAACTCAACACGGACAGATACAGCTCAGGATTGAACTCAGGAGACGTGAGATGTCAAAGCTTCCCTCTCTCAAGCCTCTCCATCCCCAGACTTACGTATATTCCTCATCCTCAAAATGACACAATTCTTACAATTTGTTTCTGGTGGTTGTAAAACTCCTACTATGACAATAAACGTATTCTATTCCGCTCTATTCTTACCAAATAATATGATATAACATTAATAACTGAATGGAAAGCCAGCACTATAAGGAATGAACCAAACCCACACACACAATTCCAGCACATACATCCATCCTCTTCTCTATCCATCCATAATCTTCCCCAAAGCACACATCCCTTCCTACAATAGCTGCAGGTGTGTGCGAGTATATTTAGCCGTTCAGCTGCATCTCTCAGGAGAAGTGTGTTGGAGGCTTTTGTATGCAGATCCCCCGCTGCGAGAGGATCACGGCTGCTCTCGGGTTACAAATGTTGGGAGAATCTCAGCCGTGCCGTTCTGCTTCCCCATGACAGGATTCTGACATTTCCTACTATCTCGTACGCGCCTGTATTCTTCCCTCCGGATGCACAAGTACACATTTACAGCTCCCCGCTAAAAAGAGAGATCTCTCAATTGGTTTTTGCGGAGTGCAGAATGTTAAACACATGATCGTTAAACAATTCCGAGGCTTCGAGGACATGTTAACGCACCCAATTAGAGCATTGGCCCTGAAAAGACTCAATGTGAATTTCAAAACCTAAATGAAATATGATTTTGTTGTTCATTCATTCCGTATGAAATATTTGTCAAGAAGAAAACAAACAGACAAACAAACAAACATCATGAATCATGGCAGTGCAATGAAGAGGAGCCAGAAATAGGAAAATCGTAATCGTCTCACTTCAGCAGCAGTTAATTGCCTAATTGTTGTATAGCCAAGGGCACTGGGATGCAAAGTGAACCTTTTTCTACTGATCTTGCACATAACATAGCTAACTTTCCCTTTTATTGTATAAGACAGTGATCTGAATCATGTGAATGTGCTGCTCAGAGCAATTTCTTAGTGTTAAACAGACATATGTTTGCAGGAATTAATGGGAAAATGTCAGTCATTAAGACTGACAAATAGAATGTACAACTGGAGAACAATTAGTATGTTGATTTGCAACACACTAAATATATAATCAGTTAATCTTATTGGAACAGATTTTAAAAAATTTTTTTTTAGATATTTTGGGGCACTTTAAAAAAAAAAAAAAAAAAAAAGACTGACATTTAGTAAGTAAGTATCTAATTAGACAAAAGTATCTGAGAAATAAGTTGCAAGAGATCATCCGAGGGAATTAGATCATTAATAATCAGTAACGTTTCCGATGAACAATGTACGCGTTACACAGATATTATTGATTTATTACTGGTTAAATGTCATACATTCAATTAAATAAAACTTAAAGGCAATATAAGTATCAGGCATATGAACATACACTATATGGCGAGAAGTATGTGGACACCTGACTCTTATACCCGTCCTGTGTTAATGAGTCTTTACTGGTCACATGTACATTACAGCACAGTGAAAGTCTTTTTCTTGGCATATTCCAGCATGTTATGAGGTTGGGGTCAGAGCGCAGGGACTCATTATTACCTTCAGTGTCATAACATATAGCTTTCTAATGAAAAAAATATATATTATAGTCCTTCATGCAGTTTGTACAGTATATCCACACTTTGTCATTTTATGAATACATATAACTAGTTACATTAATACAAAACTTACATGAGGCAGTGTAATGTATTATGTATGTCATCAAACATGTTATAAACCATTTCTAGTGTGTTATAAATTCAGGGTTTGTGTTATAACATTGTGGCTTGATTTTCCTGCTTTATAATTACAGTTTGTGATTGCTTATGTCGTTCATTGCAAGGCAGTGCACATGCCATATGATGCTTTATACTGTAAGCGTTTTTACCGTTTAAGACTTTACCATTGAGAATCCTGTTTCCAGTTTTAACTTTAACTGTTTGTGACTTTGGAAAAGAAAACGAGTGTTTATAGGAATTATAACCATGAAGGTAGGACTGATATTAATGGATTTCTTCAGAGAACCCTCTGTCTGCACTACACATTGATCTAGGCTTTCACGAAATGCGTGACTAAATATGGTTGAATACAGAGAAGAAAAAATGGCTCAAAACAGCATTGCCTGGAGCATCAGCTTCTTAACACATCTCTAAATTAAATATAAATAAATAAATAAATAAATAAATAAATAAAGAGAGAGCCTTAATAGGCCCGTTCAACCAAGTCTTTCAACATTTCAGAGTGGAGTAAAACCGTCCAACAGTGCCATCATCATGTAGTGCTACGAAATGTCTTCAGAACACTCGAACAAACGCGGGATCCGAAACATAACAGAAAAGTTTGCGTGGGAGTTTCAGTGTTTGTTTGTTTTTCAGTAGATTTATTTATTTATTTATTTATTTATTTATTTTGAATTTCTGTGTAGGAGTGTTGCAGCACTGGGTTTAACCACATTGATGCTTCAGTTAGGACAAACCTTATTTTCTGTGTGAAGAATATCAATCAGGACTTGCTTTTTCGACTAAAGATGAAGTGTGAAATTTCACTTAACATTTGCCAAAGTGGATAATACAGTAATTGATGGAAGTCACTGAAAGTTAGCATGCTCTGATTGGCTAAATCTTCCCTTACCGTTATCTTGAGTAGCTGTCACAAACAATTAGCCTCCTACAAAGTTTTCCTGAGAAGACTTTCCAGTCATCCTACAAACTGTAACATGTGGGTGCTCAATGTGCTTTTTTATTTAAGACCAAGCAAGAATAACATTATCAAAGTCCATGCTGGAGGTCAAATCTCTCCATCTCTTTACCTCCCAGTGATCCTGACCCTTTCTGCTCTCCGGACCGGTCTGATCCATCCTGACGCCCTACCTCTGGAGGGAGCTCTCATCAACTGGAGGCTACAGCCTGGAGATCGCTGAGGACGGTGCCGCTTGAAGTACCATGGAAATGGTTTTGGACCTCAATTCCACATGGACGTTCTCGCTGTGGTTGCTGGGACTACGGTTGCTGCGATGGCTTTAGGACTGCAATTACCACATGCAGTTCTGCACTCAGGTCTCCTTTAGTGAACAGTGGACTAGTTCAACAAACAGACTTCATATAAAACTATAATGAACTTTCCTTTATTTTCACACTATCCGTTTTTACCCAGATGAGGACGGGTTCCCTTCTGAGTCTGGTTCCTCTCAAGGTTTCTCCCTCATATCATCTCAGGGAGTTTTTCACTTAAACTCTGTATCCTGTGTCAATATATTTCTGTAAAGCTGCTTTGAGACAATGTCCATTACTAAACGCGCTATACGAATAAAATAGAATTGAACTGAATTGAAAACGCATGCAGACAACATCAAACAAGAATAATCCATATTTGAAACACAGGCAAGGGTTTCAAAAACCAGAACTAAAGTGGAAACAAGAAAACAAGGCTTGGAGAGAGAGAGAGAAAAAAAAGCAGGACAAGACTTTGCAATGAAACAAAGAAAGAGCAGGGTATAGATATACAAACTAATCAAGAACTAACAGAAAACAGGTGAACACAGTAGGGTAACAGTGGACATAGTAGGGACAGGACTAGAACAGAAACAAAAACAAACGCACGTTTTAGTGAAACTGATGCTTTCATATAGAAGAATCCTGTTCTGTGAGCCTTTCTTGCTCATTGAGGCCTGCCTGGCTGCACACTACAGAAGGTGTGTCTTTGGCCTCATATATGGAAATGTGGGTGTGTCTCTGAGTCCATGTATGGAAATTAGAGCGGGAATGAGGGCATAATTTTGAGTTCACACATAAAAGTCTTCCAGAAGTCATTTGCATTTAGATTCATGCATATTCACAGATTGTCTAAGTTACCGAGACAAAGTCGTATTCAAAACGATAATAATAAAAACAACTTTTATATGCCCAAGGTCATGTTTTTGAGTGACATTTCTATCATTATATACCGCTGCTTGACGTGTTCTGATTTAGACGGAGATTTAGAACTGATTTTGCTGATAGACATATGTTTCTCACAAGTATTGCAGATATTTTACAGAAACAGGTTTTTAACAATGTGCAGAACCATTGGCATGGAGATGTTCATTTAACATTTACAGAAGGAGTCTCCAAAGTGTTAGGACTTTCACAGTGTCAGTAACAGTCAAACGCTTGCTTTCCAACATGGGAAGATCATCAGGGTAGAGGTCTTTGCGGATTTTGGCAACATTACAGGCGGAATCTTTTGTTTTATTAACGTCGAGAGAGGTAAGAGAGAGAGGACGGTGAGGGAATGGATGTTTACAGCTGTTAGAATGTGAGGGATAACAGAAACATGCTTTGTGGATGTTCCTCAACATTAAACTGCAAAAGTGTAACTGTAAAAAAAATGGTCGTGTTGGCAAATTGCTGTGGTATAAGAGGAAAGAGGAATGGTGCTTGTAAAGACGGATCAAACCACCCTACTGTTGATTATTCTCCTATAACCGCATGCCCCGGCGTTATTCCTTATTTATGAAGCACCACTCCGATTCTACTTCACTTATTTATGAAACGCGGATGAACGCTGAATGAATGATTTTCATGTTCTGAAACTACCGTGGAAATCAATTCTGCATACGTATAAAGCACTAGGTGTACCTTTTACAACTTAATTTTTTATATCTGCACACTGATGGAACAGGAATGGAATTTACTTCATACATAAAACCGTTAATAACTCGTAAGATCAGGTTAAAATATTTACAATAACAATCTATCAAGACAAAACAGTTACAAATACATGGAATCTCATGAGCGTCGACATACAGTAAGAGTTTCTTAAAATGTACTGTAAATAAAGCTTACATGCTGCTTATATATGTAAGATCTAAACCCCTCCCAACGGCAACAAGGCACACCAGATGGGATCAGGATGCCCAAAGGAAGCATTGAATTTTCAGTGGGTAGACTGGGAGCAGTCAGATGAAAAGGAAAATAAAAAAATGTTGAGGATTGAAAACATTCAGCTCATGGAGCAAATCTGCTTCTCACTAGTCTTTATTGATCATGCAATGAGAGAAGAAATGTCAGTGGTTTCATTGTCCCTTGGTGTCACTTGGCCTTTGCTGTTAAATCCTATTAAGCGGTATCTATCGCTGCATCCAAATGTCATGGTGAGGAAAATATACACCATATCCATGAAGGATCAAGAAAGAGTCCAAATTTTACACTCATGAGCTCAGAGTAAAGACTGCAAAGCTAAAAGCTGCCTTTCTAAAGATTTCCAGTACAATTCGTACATCTCACTTGGCATTAAATCTGCTTTTCTTTTCGTTTCTTTTCTTCGGGGTGAAAACACAGGCGTGTGCGATTTTGACTTTGACTTTGAAGTAAATTTTCCTTTCACAATATCTGCTCAAGCAAGGAGCAGCATTTAGTCCAGCGCTACTGTCTGACAACTTGTTGTTTCACCCGCAATCTTTTGAACTCAAATCAAAATATGCTTGCAGTTTTCGGTCGAAATGCAAAAGATTCACGCCTCTGCCCTGTGTGTGTGGAGTCTGCATGTTTGCCTCGTGCTTCGGGGTTTCCTCCGGGTACTCCGGTTTCCTCCCTCAGTCCAAAGACATGCGCTGTAGGCTGACTGGCATTTCCAAATTGTCCGTAGTGCATGAATGTGTGTGCGAATGTGCCCTGCAGTGGGTTAGTACCCTGTCTAGGGTGTCCCCTGCCTTGTGCCTGAGTTCACTGGGATTGGCTCCAGGCTCCTCCGTGACCCTGAGTAGGATCAGCAGTATGGAAAATGGATGGATGGACGAGCATCATTAATTCTTCCAACTAATTTTATTAGGAAAAAAAAACACATTTGAATGTAAATGCTGTTAAATTAAAGCTGAAAGTCTGCATTTTAAGCTCATATTCTTTATTAAATTTCAACTCCAATATACTGTGGTAGACTGCTAACACTACAGTTACTTTGTCAATGTGCAAATATTTATCGACCTGACTGTATGTTGGGTTCACACTACAACAGAAATGGTTCCGCACATCGTATATACAACTTTCCCTTTGTTTACCAAAGCCTATTTGAAAAAAAGAAAGAAAGAAAGAAGAGAAATTGATTAGATTTAATTGGGATTATTTGCTTGAAAATAAGATATTGGCTGCTGCATCCGTATACATGCTTGCAAGCATACACACACACAACCTTAACAAATAGAGAGAAAAGACCAAATGACAATCCAGTCAATAAATCTAAAATGCTGATACTGAGGAAAAGAGAAGAGCAATCAGTAGAAAACAGCTGTATTCTTTCACCCATCTGTCCAGTGGAGGAATGTAATCAATATACACAGGACTTTCCTAGCAGCAATATAAGCAACATAGCATAAGACCATTATTACAGACAGACAAATTCATGGCTCTGTTATGGAAGGGCATTTTGCTAGTATGATTCAGGTCCACTTGTCCCATTAGAGGGAAGAGTCACCACAGATCTGTACAAACTTATGTGCAATACAAAGTTGTTTTATTGAGGTGACTCTAAGAAACATTGTCATGGTCCACAGCGTGGGTCAGAGAATCGGTACACGGGGTTAAACAAGACGTATCCATAATCAAAATAAAAATAAAAGGAAGTCAAAACCAGGAAATATGGAATACAGAAAAGGTTCCAATTTAACGGGATAAATGGGATAGCACGATAAGACTTCACAACAAAGAACAAAAACAGCAGGGTATACGTAGACAAACTAACTATGGCCTTGGGAGAGAACAGGTCAACACATTAGGGTAATCAGCCAATGTCGGGACAGGAGCGGAGACAGGACTAGGAACTTGTCTAGGAGTAGTACTTGGAGTACTCAAAACAAAATGACATGAAAACAGATCTTATTTCATGCTGAGGGGAGGAGTTCATGACCTTTCTTCCAAGTTCTTCCTTTATCCAACGACGACATGTTTCTATCCTGACGGGAGTGGTTTCTTCCTGGATGAGAACAGTGTTCATTCCTCCCGTCACATTTCCAGAGACTTGTAGAATCTATACTAATGATAATGAGTCACATATACAGTAGAGCACAGTGAAATTCTTTTCTTCGCATACCCCTGCCTGTCAGGAAGTTGGGGTCAGAGCATGATACAGCACCCCCTGGAGCAGAGAGGGTTAAAGGCCTTGCTCAAGGGCCCAACAGTGGCAGCTTGGCAGTGCTGGGGCTTGAACCCCCAACCTTCTGCTCAGTAACCCAGAGCCTTAACCGCTAAGCCACTACGGCCCCGCTGAAGCGTTGAAACAGTCTACAGCAGTACATTACATTACAGTACATTTATTTCTCTTCCTGCTTGTCCTAACTCACAGCCAGAGGTTTGTCCAGGTCTTGCACAGCAAATATAATGTTAGGAATTCAGGCAATACTTTAAATGGTTAAAATCAGATGGCTGTCTGATACCAGGAGGCAGTTTAACACTATGCTCACTCAGACATATCTAAATTGAGATCTTTACACAGTCCAGTGGAAAAGCCCGGAATCTCTTTTGTGGACCAGGTAGCATACTGTAACAATAACTAAAAATTCAGAGACAAATACACTCACTCTCTCTCTCTCTCTCTCTCTCTCTCTCTCTCTCTCTCTCTTTGTCTCACGGTTAAGGGTTCTTTATTGGACAACTCATTTTGCTTGGGCATCAGAAACCAAGAAAAAATGCTTCGCCACCTACTACTGGCTTTAATAAATTATAACAATTTTACAAAGATGTTAAATTTAAAATACCCAAGGACGCAGCAGGTCAGTAAACATCATAACAGAACATGCATGCGAACTGAAAGCCTTTCAAGTTTCTAGATGGTCAACAAAAAAATAAGCAAGCTTTTCAACATTAAGCACATCAACACACAAACATTCAGCCAGGGTTTCAAGGCCTTTTTGTCCCACATTCATTCAATTATTAACTCATAAACCACCAATACATGGCAATTCAACACATATATATCCAACACACAAAGATTAATAAATACTCCACAATAAATACACAGCAAAGCACAATATCAAAACTACATACTCTTGACACCCATCAAGTTAAACATAACTGTCATCGATTAGTCACAGTACCTAAAGCAGGAAAATAACCTGCTCTCATATGCCCACTCACTCACACACACACACACACAAACACAGACTATATACACACTATATATATACATACACAAATTGCACGTGCCAGGGGTCACTAGGCATTACCACTTATAATTAGACCCTGCCATCAAAAACAACCCAAACACGTCAAACTATTATTGCAGAAACTCAAATACCTTAAATTAAAATGATCCCTTCCAATTTATTTACACACGTAATACGATAATAATCAACCCACGTCCCGGCACGGCACGGCAAGACACGGCAGCATTAGGTTCCGAGCTCAGCAGTACCGACCGATCCCTGCCAGAAAACTTCACGAAATAAAGTTACTATCCAAAAAAATATATAAATAAATATCTCCTCACAGAAAACTTTACCACATTAAATACCACATAACAAATGTTGTTGTTTTTTTAATTAGTTGATGTGGCATGTCTGTTATACAAGTCCCTCTGTAATTTGTTATTATGGGAACTAGAGATGACATTTTAGGTACTAAGCAGGGTTGCCAGGTCTATGGTTATCCAGTTGACCCATGTTATATATGTTTTAATATTTTTCACTGTGGCACAGAGGCATAGCATTGTTTCCTCAGAGCTCTAGACAGCATACCAGATTCCTCAGTTGGATCCTAATCTCACATTACTGTCTGTGTAGAGGTTTGCTTGTGCTCCTTGACTGTTTCCTCTGGGTAGGATTTGATTTTCCTAACTCCAAGTGATCTCGGGATGGACTCCAGATCCATTGGGAACATGAGCAGTATAAAGTGCTTACTGAATGATTGAATGATTTAGCTTTGATTTCTAACGTTTTTTTTTTTTAATGACTTCTGAATCACAACAGATAATAAAGTTTTCGGTATGCCTTTTCATTAAAATGTAGATGAAAAAATTTGACCCATCCCTCTTCCTTGAGATCGACCTTCCTGCAGGTTTCATCTCCAACCAAAATCTAACACACCTGTTTTAGTTGAGTTAGAACTTCTTATGGCAGTGATTAGATGGCCAGGTGGCCATGATTATGGTTGGAGCGAAAGTGGTGATGAAGGTAGAGCTCCAGGAACAGGGTTGGTGACCACTGATTTGAAGGGAGGACCATAGGATCAGTACTATGTGGGTGGTAGATGATTCAAACCAGTGACGTCACAGTAAACATCTAACGCAATCCATTTTAACCCATAGGCCTAATTTTAGCCAAAGTGTCATGTCAGCTTTCAGTCTCATAATGCCCCCTGCTGGAACCCCTTAGGAGTTTTGATATAATCCAAACTTCAGAATGATTTGAATCTTTGTTGAAAATCTTGAACACTTTGATTGCACGCACTCACTAATATACAAGCGTCTTCATGACTTTAATGTGTTTCTTTTGTCTGATAAACAAGGCCATTATCCAAGTGTGAAATCTATCTCAGGATTTCTCTGGTCCATTGACTTTAATTAATAACCAGAAGCTGATTGATTTCACTTTTGGCTGACCACACTGACTTTTTTCATTTGGCCGTTATCTTCTTGCCACAATGGCAATGAAATATGTGCAATCATGAAGCAGGAAAAGTTATTATCCTCGCTGCACCGTGTGTTATCAGATTTAGAGGCATCTTGTTTGGCTGACTGTGAGATTAATGAGATCAGAAATATGACAAAACTTTTTCGCCAATTTGTGCCTGGTTGAGGCAGGTAAGTGTAGTTTGTTCCAATATGGAAAAGCATGTCTCTTCTCTCATCAGAACCCTTTTATGTCATTTATCATCTGTGGTTAGATGTTTCGAATTACATGAGAGCTGCCTTCAAAAAAGTGATTTTGTTTTCTATAGCCAAACAATCTTCAAACATCTCAGAGTATTTTTGCCTTCTGTGCTTTCTAAAAAAAAAACCTAACGCAAAAAATTTTTTTAAAAAAGATGGGTTCCTGAAACAGCGCACACCATATAATCCAGAGACAAGAACTACTTTCTAAGCCCAGTAATGCGATCTCATTTAACAAAATGTTATATGCATGACTTGAATACTATTTTTGAGCAGTGGAGACGTCGGAAGAAGTGGGTCAGACTCGGATTACTAGACTAGAGATTAGGGTTGAAGGAAGCGGACTGTTTATGGTTCGTGAACATGACAGAGCAGGATCTTTTAATGGAGAGATCCAGATCTCTAACAAGAAGAAACTGATGGCAAAAATGTCACTGACCAACATTTATTCACCTTCAGTAATCACGTTATCCTGGTCAGGTCCCAGTGGCCTGGAGTCCGGAGACTTTCCCAGGAACGCTGGGCACGCGGCGGGAATACACCATGAATGGACGTCATGCACACACTGATTCACATCTAAGGGGAATCTAAAGTACCTACTGCCATATTTTTGGGAGGTGAAGAAAAACTGGAGAACCTGGACAAAACCTACATGGACACCGTTGTAAACACCACACACAGACAGTACCCTGAGCTCAGGAACCGGAACCGAGGAACTGTGAAGCAGCAAAACGTGCTGCTCCATTACCCTACAATTTAAAAAAATTATTTGTCAGATGAGTTAAAGGCAATTATTGTGAAACAATTCTAGATTTTCAGACTTAATGTTATAGTACATTGGAACTTTTGGTGAACATGAAAAAAAAATCATAATTATTAGAGAAAGAAACACTCTAGAACTCAACAGGCAAGGCATTATTTGGGAGCCTTAGCTGATTTATTACCCTTGTGAGCGAGTGCCACCATGACTGTTATTCCGGATGTTCCTGCTTCATCCTCTGAGACGTTCTTTTTGCTCTAATGATAAGCTCTCTGTAGCTCATCACTGTTCTTGCTATTTGTCATGTATGTGCTCACACTACAAACACGTTGAAAGATGTTGGAATGCCTGTAGTCTTGTATTGTACACTTATCTGGCTACAAGATTCAGAATCTTGATGCCTTCTTCCATGTAATGGTTTCCCAAAGGAAGGCAAACTCCTGAACACCATGGATGGGAAAAAAGTGTTCACAGCATAACATCTTTAAGAAGGGTATTCCAGAGTTTTCTTTGAAATAGTTAGTAAACAGGTTTACGGACAGGCGTTGGAAAAGCTCTAAGGTCGGTCATTATCAATGTCAGTCAAATTTGTGACCATATTTAGTGACATAAAGTACCAGACTCTCTAGCAACGATTACAACTCTGTCTTGTAAGACTCGTAAGGGGATCTACAACTGTTGGCAAACTCGGTCAATGACATCACGAAATTGCTAACAGGTATATAACAAGGGTATTGTTTGTAAAATGTCTGCAGAAATCTGTCTGGAAATCACATATCACAGAAAAGCATTATACTCTTACAAAAGAGGTGTCCTTAAGGGATTGTTGAATGGTTAATGGTTATTTCACAAACAGGAAATCCTGTCATATGCTTCTATGTACAATTCTGAAATCTGTGGGCAGACTGAAAAAAAAAAGAAGATTTTTAATCTAACATTTTTTTTTTAATTTTTTTTTTTCATGGAGTCTATTTCCCCATGTTCATATTAAAAGGTTAATGTTGGAGCTTGTGAGCTCCACTGTGCAGCTTTCTGACATTCCGATAACAAACAGTAGAAGTTTAGTCTACAGTAAATCTGTTTAAATATTGTTTTGGCCTGCATCTCTTGTATTTTGCCTGTTTGTTGGATGTTTTCTCTCTGTGTTGTATGGCTTGAGGTCATTTGAAGGTTTTCCAGAGGTCCAGTCCATTGCAGTATCAAAGTCGGACTTTGATGTTTGTTCTTCTCTTTCAGTTTTGGTGGCTAGGGTTCTTGTACACAGTGGGAGAAAAGTGAAACCCAGTTGTGTTTGTTGCTCACTAACGTGGTGTATAATAGTCACAGAAGTTGCCACCTCCAGAGTCCCTTGTTCGATCTTGAGCTCGGGTTCTCTCTCTCTCTCTCTCTCTCTCTCTCTCTCTCTGTGCCTGCGTTGGATTCCCTCTAGGTCATCAACATCCCAGAAAACATGCCATTACGTGGATTGACTAATCTAAATTGCCTCTAGGTGTGAATTAGTGTGTGATTAGTGCCCTGAGATGGACTGGCATCCCTTTAAGGGTGTATTCCCACCTTGTGCCTGGACTCCAGGCTCCGCCACGACCCTGTGTAGGATAGAGAAGCGGTACGGAAGCTGGATGGATGGATGGATGGCTTTAAAGTCTAATAAGCATACAATACTTGCCTTGGCTCTCATACACAAAACCATGTACTGTATCTGCTCCATGCTTTGTTCCCATGTCAAAGTTACATGTGTGAAGTGGCAGCTTAGCAGTTAATAACACTAAGCTAGTGACCAGAAGCTTAACCGCTCAGCTTCCTTGCTTTTCTGCCTCGCTTTTTTATTTGCTTAGGATTACAGGGCATGTCGAATGAATAAATGTAAGTGTATTCATTTGTGTGCACACACAAAGTAAGAGAAGAACAAATTTGCATGTGTGCAGGGCAAATTTGAGTGTGCACATGAATTTTTTAAGAGAGAAAATCTGGGCAAGAGAAGAAGAACTCGCTTGAAACTATTCGTCCCTTAAGCTTTGGTGAAAAATGTAATAAATAAGAGTCAGTATGCGGACAGTACACACATATCAATACAGTATGTGCAAAAGATCGAATACGTACAAATATCTGATGTACTCGCATTGTATTCGTAGAAGCATGTCAGAACGGTCATGATCAAAACAAAGAAAAGCACGTATACGCTCTGTTAAAAATGTTTAAATGACCTAATTAAAAAAAAAAGACATTAATGAGCATTACTGTGGGCGCACACCCATGACTAACTTTTTTTATTTTGGGGATAAATTCGCACTTTTAATATCTGTATACCGTGTGTATATGTTTCTGTAAAGCTGCTTTGAGACAATGTCTATTGTAAAAAGCGCTATACAAATAAAATTGAATTGAAATTGAATTTTTCTTCTTCCAGCTCAACATTCTGCTCACTGTCTCTTCTACAACCAAACTTCCTTTTCCACTTCTTTGAGGTACAGCACTTTTTGAAAAGGAAGCAATTTTATATAACAAAAGTAGAAAGAACATCAACCGCTTGTGTGTTAGAGGTCACACTCCTACTGTGAAAGAATTATATATATATATATATATATATATATATATATATATATATATATATATATATATATGTTTTGTTTTGTTTTTTGTCTGAAATAAGTTAATATCTATCCTAGCGTGTTACACAGTTTTTGTGTGGGATTCATTATTTGATGGATCACAGAATCCTTGGAACTCCTACACGGTTATCTTGAAGACAGATGTTTTGTCTGTTCTGGGACAGACGATATAAATTGATCTTTTTTATAGCAAGTGCGTAAAATTGAGTTAAAGGCCTGACTTGGCGACGCCATGTGTTATCCAGGAGAACGGCTATATAGTAAATGAGCGTGAAAGTGGTCGTTTTTTGGTGATGTGTTTAAAATAAACAGAGGAAATGTTTTGCTCCGATGCCTTAAAATCACTTGAGAAACGAGAGGTCTTTGTCCTGGATGTGGTCTTGTGTGCGTAACGACCGCTTGCGTGTGTGGTGTTCGGAGGACTTCTGAGGTCAGTGGACTGCTCTCCCGGGTAAGTGGTTGACCCTGTTTCTTTTGTGTGTTTTCTGTCTGCTCGCTTATGATTCGCTGATGGGGGAGAAAAAGAAGAAGAAAAAGAAAATTGTCTATTATTGATGGCGCTCATATTCCCAGTCCATCCTTAGGCATCTCCATCAGGCTTCTTTTCTTTCTCCATTATGAAAACCATTTAATGAAATATGTATGTGCTTTAAATATTACAGAAACCATCTTCTGGCTTCACGTCTTAATTCAAAATCTCATAAAGCTCCTGCAGGGGTAATGCACTGCTTGGTTGGCTCGTTTTTTGTTGTTCACCCCCCCTCTTCTCCACATTTTGGGTTTCACTTGTGAAGGGCATCAGAATTAGCTCATGAGCAAGTTTAAATGCTGAAACTGCTTAAGGTTTAAAAGATTAGGTGACGTGATGACTTGATTAGCTACTAAAAACGCATCTTCAGGCCAGACTGCTGGAATATTAAACATACACAGAGTCATATCCTTAACTGACTGGCCCTGCTGTCAGAATTTGTTAGCTTCTTACTAATGTCTAAAATACATAGCAGATATTTATTCCTTCGTATCTCACGACATATCATTCCCAGCCATTATTTATACAGAAAATTCCACTTTTACACACAAAAAAAGATAGAAAAGAGTGGGAAGGGTTTGAAAATCACAGGAAAGTTTGCTTAAAACAAACTTTTCAAAGAGGGTGACATTAAAAGCCTCTTTATTATTATTATTATTATTTACGTTGACTTGTTTTTTTAAGGATTACCTTCAGTAATTTATTAAAATACAGATTTCTTTGAATTTTGCCTTACATAAACATGCATCCCCTGGAACATTTTTGTAGTGTTTACAACCTGGAACTGAAATGGGGATTATTATGTCATGAATCTGTCATGTGGTTAAAACCCACCAAAATAGCTAATATTAGGCTAACTATGACATTGTATTAAAGCTACTAACACAAGATTACCTATATTATTACAAAAATTTTCCAGCATCTTTAGGAAGCTAGCTAACATCAGTGTAAATAAACCTAGCAAGCTAGCTAACATCAGTGTAAATAAACCTAGCAAGCTAGCTAACATCAGTGTAAATAAACCTAGCAAGCTAGCTAACATTAGTGTAAATAAACCTAGCAAGCTAGCTAACATTAGTCTAGCTATTACATAGCTTGATTAAACCCTAGCATGCTAACTGACATTAGTTTATTAAATAATGTGATAAAAACCTAGCATTAGGTTAACTATTACATAACATGATTAAATTAGGTTACCACTAAGCTAACTACTGGACTTTGTAAAACCAGTAGCCAAGTTCTCTAGAAAGCTACGTGATACAATGCTAATTATTATTAGTACATATCTTTTTTTTTTTTTTTTGACTTCAGTAGCAAGCTAGCTAACCTAATAAGATAAAACCGAGCAAGCTGGCACTGTTACATTGTGTGGTCAAAACAAAACAGTAACTAGGTTTGTTAGCAAGACTTATAGTGCGTTCAAGTCATGTAGGAAAGATTGTATTTACGGGTTGAACACACATGAACACCACCACAGAGTCGTATTTACTCAGTATTTTCTTTGAGCCCCGAGTTTCCGAGTTGGGCCGTGTCAGTAAGAAAACATGGCGGACTCAAGGGATGCAACGTGTGTGGTTGAAATTTGTTGAAATTGAATGTTTACTGAAATTCAAGCAAATTGCTTAACATGGATGCTAAACTAATGTATTTTGTCATTTATTTAAATAGGCTGAACCCGTGTCTTTGGTGTTTAAAGTTAAAAGGTAATAAGGTTAATAGGGTTAACTAAAGTTACATAGAGTTTATGTAACCTTGATTATATACAACCTTTGGAAAAGTTCAGTTAATGTGCGTTAACAGAATATTGAGCTGGGGAACATAGGACCCTGGGAACATAGGAATGGCCCCATTAGTTGCTATCCTGGGACCCAATTAGCATGTTGAAATCGGTATTAAGTAAATTTGGTACAAATAATAAACATGCCTGTTTATAAAAAAAGACCTGTTTTTTGGATGGGTTTTTGTGTCTATGTTTTTGTTCTTTTTACGATATACAGTAGGTTATTACAGCATACTGTGTGTCATACGTAATGATTCCTGTTCCAACATAGCAAACATTGTTTCTAGCATTGTTTCTTTACTCCTGCATACCTATATTGGTTCAATTTGGTTTCATTTCCTGGAGAGACAGGCATGATTCCCAACATACACTGCCTCCCTCAAAAACACAAGACCCCGCCGCTCCTGTGGACTCATCGTTGAATGTCTGCCTTGCACTGACACACAGTATTTCGAGGTATTTGAATAACCTTATCTGTGCAATTCACAAAGGCTGAGAGCATGCCAAAACGAACAGAGCGAGAATCACACAGGAAGAAGACACAACTGATAATACCCCCTCCCCCCCCACACCCCCACCCTTCCAGCTCCAGTCTACAGCTGAAAGCTGATTTAGGTGTAAAAGATACAGTCATGACTTGATTACTAAACACTCAGACTCACGCCAGACAGCTGTGCAATTAACGACTCAAAATATGCAGTGTTTACATTGGTGACAGATGGGCTAGAAATATTACTGTTATTATTGGTTGTTGTTTCTGCTCATCATGGGAGAAAATATCATTTTATTTCATTGATTCAGTTATACCTACATGTTTCTGATTTCTTTTTCGTCTTTTTCCTGATCTAATGGAACAAAAACCACTGTAAAGACTTTAAAAAAGGGTCTGTTCAGAGTTGAGTTAAGCACACATAGTGAGGAGTTATGCTGCATTTCACTCACCCCGCAAAGGTGAGTTGAAAAATTGGAACTCATTTTCTTTTGAATTACATTTTTTTAAAGTTTGAGCTACAAAGTATATATATAGTACGAAGTATATATGTGTTTTATATACTTATAGTATACTTGTATATATAGTATATATAAAGGCAAAGGTCACAGAGCACTGAAAATGAAAACTTAACGGTGAAAGAGTGGCTCCTAAGTGTGGTGTGCGCTAAACATTCCAGTAATGCAGCTCAGCCACTGCAGCGAGTCAGCTACCACAGACACACTCTAACTCTTCCTCCTTTTATTTATGTGCCAATGTAAATAAACATAAATGTACATAAACCTGCAGTAACTCATGTCAATCATATGACTTGAAATTGATCAATCGATTGACATTAGTGAGTCTCCATATACATAAATGACACAAACTCAGAAGCTCTTGTAGTATGTGAACGTTTTTGGGGTGGTTTTTTTTTTTTTGAACGAACTGGATTTGTGAATACCACATTTCTTGACATTTGTTGTATAAATGCTCATTACGAATGAAGAGAGTCTTACACATCGCCACTGGATCAGCTATATCACAGCCCTGCTCACAAACAGACCGATTGGTATGCAGACTCATGCAAATTCTCTTGTCACTTGAGACCCGTTGAAGCTGTACCAATAAGCTGAGAGTTACAGCTGAGTTGCTCTATGCATAATCCTAACTGAATGAGAACATTCACAAGCCACATACGTAGCTGTGAACTAAGAGTATTTATAGCTGGTGTCTCAACTCTGGCATTTCGTCGCATGTTGAAATCCCCAGAGACATTTAAGTCATCGACATGCAAATATCTGCTTTTTTTCCCCCCGGAATATTCTATCATTTAAATGGTACATTAAAGCTCCAGAGGTATTTACAGTCAATTCCAGATTTATTGGTACCCTTCATGGGAATGTGTGAATATTATATTTGTATAAAATATAAATGAAATGTATAAATTTCATGCAATGGACCTCACTGCTCGAGCTGGATATGAACTGATTTAATCATATATATATTTTCGCAGGCACGTTTACACAAGAAATGTTGTATTAATGAAAATCGAGTGATTAAAACTGCCCAGTTTTTCAACATGATAATCGATGTTTGATCCCGAGCCATACATCTAAATCAAAACAAAATCGATGTCTTGCAATGTCTCCGGGTTTGAACACTCTACCAGTGTCTCCAAATATACAATGAAAAGGCTCAGTGCTGTTATTTTCTCCAGGAGAGCCGTGTCTATAATATTTAGGTCTAAACTCCACACTATAATTACACTACGTGTTCAAAACAACAACAACAACAACAACAACAACAACAACAACAACAAAAACTGTGTTCAAATAAAACTCTACAGTGCCCCCATTTGTTCAGGCTCAAAATATCATTCATAGTATGTGTCCAAAAAAAATACATTTTTACATGAAGGGTGCCAGTATCTGTGATTTTTTTGGACTTCAGTATTGTACAGTATGTGTGCCCACACCTACATAGATTTAAGGTGTCCGTTGTTGCCTTCAGTTAAGAACACTAGTGCACAGAGTTGCATTGAAGTATTACAAAGCATCTGGGTTGGAAAGGTCACTTATTCCAGCAGAAATCCCAGTCACTCTTATTTCTGTAAAGCAGAGTGCTCTAAAGGCTTATCTACTCTTCAATGAAAAATGACGGAATAACGGCGCTTGCTGAATGTCACCCGAGCTTGGCGGATTTGTGCAATATCTTCCCGGCATGAAGCTAATTCCTTCTTTATTGTTTGCTGCCCCAGCTTCTGAAACTTGTGTTTCAATAATATTGTCTTAAGGAAAGCTTTAATATTAGCTTTTTGCAAAAGGCAGTTTGGAATCTAAAGAAGTGTCTGTACACATATTGGGCTCCGAGTCAACACGATGGCATTTAATTCCGAGACTCTTTTTTACTTCAAATATATTGTGTGTGGAATATGGTTGTTTTCTATGCCAATCACCAAATGGTAAATCCACCACTTATCGTGGTCATGGTATTAAATGGGAGGCTAAAGTCTAATATCTATCAGTAACTTGACAATGAATCTTTTCGGGTTGAGCGATGCAGTGCATCATATAATGAGGCCTCACTGTTATACATTACACATTACATTTCAGTTTGGTAATGCTCTACAGCAGCGGTCACCGAGCCTGTTCCTGGAGATCTGCCTTCCTGAAGACTTTAGCTCCAACCGTAATCGTGCCCACCCGACCATCTAATCACAGCCTTAAGAACTTCTAGATCGATTAAAACAGGCGTGTTAGATTTTGCCTGGAGATGAAACCTGCAGGAAGGTCGATCTCAAGGAAGAGGGCTGGTGATCACTGCTCTACAGGGTTTCCTCCCAATACCAAACACAGTAAACAAATAAGATATAAATAACGAAAATACACACTATGTTTTGTTGTCTGTGCTTTTGTGCTCGTAACTTGTACTTTGAATGGAAAACGTGTGCTTACTTTTATCATGTGTTATACCTGTGGCCAGGATCCAAGGGAGCAAAACTGGAAGCATGGCATAAGCTCTCTCCCCTGTCAATCACAAGGACTCTAGCCAATCCCGGGCGTTTATGAGCACATATACGCAGAAGAGGACAGATCGCACCAATCCCGGATGATACGGTTGGCTTGCTTCACATGTCTCAAAGGAAGCACCATCCCTGGTTGGTACAATACTGGCTGGTGAGCTGGCTAGTGGGTGGGAATTGGTAGTTGAACTAATTAGGGAGAAATGGGGTGGGGGGAAATGACACAGGGCTTTAGCCATGCTAGCTCATTTATTCCAGCCATCCCTGATGTAGACACGTAGAGTACAGCATGTAATATGAATGCTGGTTGCCTAGGCAGACTCTTGAATATGTGTAGCATGATGTCTGAGCTGTCTGTGCTTATGTGTGTATTTTTTCTGAAAATTGGCACGGTCCAAAATCTGAACTCTCATACGGAGCTCATCATTTTCTCACCGGTATAGATGGTAGACGTGCATACGAGCTCTTGGGGAAGGTTCACCAAGTTCAACATTATGTCAAATTCTCTCTTTCCAGTAAAGCCCACTGACAGGAAACTTACTTTGAGATTACACCATCCACATCCTGCTCTAGACTGCTGACCTTTTTAGATTCTATAGAAAACTTATTCTGCGGTTACAGCACTTTTTTTACTGCTCATGCCCACAACACTCTATCGTACACATTTTGCACACAAAGGCGTGTCTCGTTCCTTTGAACAAAATATATAGTTGTTGGCTTGGGATATAACAGAAACTACAGGACCTGGTGGCAGGTATCATTTGAATAGAGGGAATCTTGACTAGCAAAGAATGTTGCGTTTTACCTGCCACTAATGCAAACCTTGACTGATTAAATATGATTTCACAAGGGTACATGACGGAGTCTCAGGTTTCTGGAGGATCGGGTCATTAAAATAGAGAAAAGAAAAACATTGCAAAACTATGACAGAGGAAAAATATGTCTCAAGGTTTGTAATCTTTCCTTTCACACCAGAGAACAAACCTCTAAATGAGCGAAGTTGGGATTGTACAATACTTGATGAAAAAAATCTTTCTTTGAAATAGTTCAAAGAGCTAGATTTTAAAATATTTTCCTTTATGGCAAATAATTACAGAAGCTCTTTAGTGTGATTCTTTGTTCTCAGTTACATTTGATTAGCTGGTTTGAAAAGGGCGCAGAGAACTCTAATCTGCGCATCGACTCTCGGAGATCATGGGGATTTTCAAAGGAACAACACAGGAACGTTGCTCAGAGTGAGAAACTGTCATTCTTTAACACCTACTTATTCCACATCAAGGAGGAGAAAATAAACAGAGGCTTATCTCCTTCTGTTGTAAACCGTGGTTTTACATCTCGGATGTAAAGTAAAATCAAAGAGTCAAACCTGCGTGGTGCATTGAGAAGGCTACAAAAACCTCATGCTGAGCAGCTGGAGACAGAACATGAAAAGATTCATGTGGGCAATCTGTCAAAAGAAAATCTTCTCAGCTTTAGTTACTTTTCTCACAAATCAGTCTTGTAAAGTTAAATGATTATGACTGCGGCCATGACTGCCGTATATAAAGAATAAAACACTGTGGGATGCGTTGTCATCGGAAAGCAATCACTAACGGGGTTATGTGACGTGGCCCAACGCAAAGAGTCACTATTACCATCCTGAAGTAGATTTTTTCCCCCAGTGACGGCACATCATCATGAAATTCTTTTATTCCTCTCATACCGCAGCAATTTGTCAACAATTTTTGCGACACAGTAAACAGTCATTAACTCATCAGCCTTTATTTCTCTCTCTCTCCCTCTCTCTCTCTCATTTTAGTTTCTAAGACAAAAAAATGAAGCTTGATATATTACCAAGAAAACCCAAAGCCTTTCCATCCTGAAGACTTTCCCATGGTGAAAAATCACATGACATGTGAGTAGAAGAGGGATTTGGCTGAATGCGCACTGTAATGTTGTCACATGACACGTCTTGGCCCAAATCTGCCGAAAATCTGCAATAATTAAAAAAAAATTGCAAGCTCCTCCGATTACTGCAGAGTTTGCTTGATTTTTGTTCATTTCTGCAATTGCAGAATTGTGAAATCTTAGAGGGACTGAATAATAGGGCTAATAATTAGAAAATGTAAGCCGCTCTGGTTAAGGGCTTCTGCCAAAGGCCATAAATGTAAATGTAATATAAATGTGCAGCCTGACCAATCAGAATCAAGAATTCAAAATCACTGTGGTGTAATATCAACACGTCTAGTGGTTGTAATGACACCCCTGAAAATACATATGAATATCATTTTCATAACTATATATGTGTCTGATAAATGACGTCAACCGAAGTGTCATGAAGTGTTAATGACATTCTGATGCTCCATCTTGACTAGAGAACACCCTGACGCTGATTGCCTGGAGGCAGTGGAGATCTGATTTCCATCATCTTGAACTGCTGTATCATCAGCCCTAAAGTTTGCAGACATCTTGTTTTGCGTGTTGGCAATCTGATTGATCATGCCTCCATGCTGAAGCGCAGTGACCTGCCAAGGTAAACAATTACCTCCCTATCAATGACCTGTCATGTAGCACATCCATCTCACCAAGCCTCATTTTCCCATGCCTAGTGAAAACAAATAGAATATAGTCTGGGGTTTGGTGTCAGGGAAGAACACGTCGCTTCAGAGACGTCACCTAGGAACCAAACGGGCAATTAAAGCTCTGAATGGCTTTATTTTAGTCTTTATTTTAGTGTCTTGATTTTTTAAAAGCACCCAAGTGACTCATATTGTGATCCCAATTGCAGTTTCTTCTCACACGCCCAAACTCAGCGGTAGTTTATCATTTCATACCACAACATCTAATTGGTCAGAATGTGTTGACTAATTTTCTATAACAGGTCGAAAATGACGTAATTCTGTTTCTGACTTTGCACTTCCAAGGTAAGCAAAACAATAATAACAATAATAATAATAATAATATTTAAAAAAATACTTTTATTATGGTGTAGCTTTCTGTAAGGAAACTCTGGAGGTGCGAGGTAAATGTGCTAACCGCTAAACTACTATGCAATCATCAGCTTTAGTTTTCTGCTGTAGAAGATGTATAAAGCACTTTGGGACGTGCTGTTGTAGTATAATAATCCACTTTACGATGATAACACATCACACTACAATGTCACTGATTATGTTCCCATAACAGCACACCTCATTGTGTTATGTTCCTTACTTAAACTGATGTTTATGTAAGCTCTAGAAACACTAAAGTGACTACGCCAAACTTGCAAGGTTACCCCCAATGACAGTAGATTTTGAGCGTTGATAATAACACGCTAAGTGGGTTATAAATTGGGGGAAAACACAGCTCTTTGCTCTGTTGTTCGCGCAAAGATAGCATTTCTTATCAAAGGGAAGGGCATACACTCCCCGAAGCCTAAGACGAATGAGCTCCAGTCAAGCGTGCACTGTTTGACCAGAGCAACTTGAAGGCCGTGATAAATGGCCGTGTCACTGTGTGGTTAACCAGTTTCGCCCTGGTATTACATATGCATGGAGACTACGGGGTAGGCCGAGCCTTAGTATCGCTATCATCATCTTCTTCCCAAGGCCTTTTCTCACTCTTTCTCTCTCTCTCTCTCTCTCTCTCTCTCTCTCTCTCTCTCTCTTACTCGAGAAAGAAACAAACCCTGATGGTGAGATAGGAACTATTCAAACAATGATAAATGCACAATATCTGTTCAAATTGCTTGGTATCTGAAAGGGTATTCAGGACTACTTGATGACTTCTTCCTTCTACTATGGCCATTTTATCTTTTCTGCTGGCTTTGAGAGACCTTTCTTGAATGCCGGCCGGCCACTGATTAAGCTCACAAGCTTGTTAGGCTTGATAAGAGATGAGCCCATCATCATCTAAAGGGCCGTTGGGAAGGAAGAGGACGCATAACTTTGCGACAAACAACGATAAATCTGTTCATCTTCAACAGAAATCCAAGATTGTTTGATGATCTTTCTTTCCAGCCTTTCGTGAGTGCCGGGCCACTGCATTCTAAACAGCTCGATAAGAGGACGAAAGAGCTGCTGAGGACGATCAGAGCCAGGTCAGAAGAGGCTGCGTCCCTCTTTAAGCATTTAAAGAGGTTTCGGCTCTTGTTCCTTGACTTCGAACTCCTTCAGATATGAAGTGGCGAAAAGAAAAAACTGCAGTAATGAAGACTGAAAAACAGCGCCGAACACATTGTGTGTCTTATCATCTGCCTTTCCACAACATGCCAAGCAAAGACAGATGATAAGTGTTGTTTGGCAGGATTCAGTGTAACAGAATAATGAACTAATTAATTACTACAAGAGCTCCTTCAACACAGAGGCCTCCTACAGCGTGTACACATCATTCCTCTCTCATAACTTGTTCTGACAGTTCAACACGTTTCCTGCAACACACATTTATCTTTATTTGAGAATTTGGGCAAATGGTTTGATATAACGTAAGAAACGTAGCGATTCTTTAGCTAGTCTGGTGGTAATTAAATTTGCCGGCTGCTCTGGGAAGTAATTAAGCATTTCCTTGTGTTGGTGCAGAGTTTGGAAGTTTATGATTAATTAAATGTTGACGAAAACCTTTAACTTGGCATATACGAGTTATATTGTGTACAAGTGCACTTTGACTTTGGATGTATACTTACAGTCCCGTCCGAAACTATTGGAACGACGATGCCGATTCAATTGACTGTGCTACACATCAAAGATATTTGGGTTTGAGATCAATGCTGCTCAATTGGGATAAGCTCTCGTGATTGGCTTGGCCAGTCTAAAACCTTCCACTTTTCCCCTCTGATAAAGTTTGCCGAGCTGGCAGTGTGTTTGAGATCGTTGTCTTGCTGCATGATGAAGTTCCTCCTAATTAATTCGGATGCATTTCTCTGTCAGTTGGCGGACAAAATGTCTGAATTCATTCTGCTGCCACATCATCAATAAAGATTAGTGAGAATGTTCCAGAAGAAACCATACAGGCCCAAGCCATGACACTACCTCCACCATGCTTGACTGATGAGCTTGCATGTTCTGGATCATGAGCAGATCCTTTCTTTCTCCACACTTTCGCCTTCCATCACTTTGGTAGAGGTTCATCTTGGTTCCAGAACTTTTGTGGCTCATCTCTGTATTTCTTTGTGAATTGCTTAGCAAGCTGTAGTACGGGCTCTATATTCCTACTCTCAAAGTCTTCTACTTAAAGTATATATGCAGCAAGTATAAGTATATACTTTCTGGGCATGACGGTGATAGGAAATGAATCAACGATCTGGTGGTGTGATGTGACCAGGCATGAAGTGGAGTCACTCTTACCGCCCCAAAGTTGATAACTTTGTCCCAAAGCATTTTATTCGTCTTCTACGACAGAAATTTGCCACTTAGCAACTCTTTTTTTTCCCTCTTTCTTAAAATTAATATGAAAAAAAAACCTTGCAGCTTCAAAGAGTTATTACTATAGACACAATATCATATTACACCAAGCACATTAATATAGACCCTGTCATTTAGATTACATCGGTACTGGCAGAGCTGATGTTATAGAAAATGAATCGACATTTCCTTCTGACCAATCAAATACAGAAATGCTTACGCTAAACCATAATAAATTTATAATAACAGATGTGTACGTGCATTTCTGTCCAATTTCAAAAGATCATCGTGAATATATACTATAAAACTATATAATTAACTTTCAAAGCAAGCGTTGACATGGTCTTATGAGAGGTTTGTTTGTGTACGTGTGTGTGTGTGTGTGTTTATGTGAGTGTGTGTGGAATAGTTTACGAGCAAGCCCATTTCTTTTAAGCAGCATGCCTTTTTTTTTTTACCGTAGATTGCAGCTGCTGGTGCTCGAGGCTTCTTGTAAATACGTTCCTGTCCTTATAGTCATTCCTATCAACAATAAATTTATTCTGTGTGGCGGAAAAAAGGGCTTTCATTGATATTCATTGAGGTGGTTAGCAGTGGCAAACTTTTGCTTCACCGATTTCACAGCAGCGTGATTATGAATTCTGCATCTCAGGCATTTTTTTTTTTTTTTTTATATCTCCACCACTACAATTTTATCCCTTTGATAAGGTCAAAATTCAGAGGTACCTTCAAGCAGCAAGTCAAATCTTCGGAATATTGATGACTAAACTGCGACACACTTCTGGGATGTGTATTTAAAATGGCCACACAGGTATACACTGTGTGTGTGTGTGTGTGTGTGTGTGTTTACATTCCTGCTCAGATTCTTGTTGTAGGCACTTTCCTGTTTTTCTTCACATCCCTAAAGTGCACTCAGAGAATGGAACTTCCCAAACAGTCAAAACAACAACAACAACAACACAAAGTTAGCACCCTGCTGCACCCATCATTCACACAATATGCTCGAACTGGTTTAAATACGAATGATATTTTCCTGCGTCGTGATAAACCCTGTCTTTTAATGCCTCCGGGAGTCGGGGACAGTGCATGGAAGCAAGCTGAGGAAAAGCGAGTTTCGCCATTTTGTTTAATCTTCAAGCTGGTGGAATACACACGACAGATTCAGAATACAAAAATGAAACGCTTCCGTTCAGTTCACTCTTCATTTTCGACAGTGCATTTACTCTGGTCTTTATTTATACATCAGGTCATTCATTCCTAGGAAACGCTTTATCCTGCTCGTAGTGGATCCGGAGCGAATCCAGGGAATACTGGGTGTGAAAAGGGAATGCACCGATGGGATGCTGGAGGATCGCGAGCCACAATTCACACAAATGTGCACACGAATTTAGAGGAGATTTGGCTCAGCCAATCCACTTACCTGCATATTTTTGGGGAAGAGAATTCAGACACGGACGCGAGGAGAACCTGGAAATCTCTGGAGAGCCAGTAGCTCAGGATTGAACCAGGGACCCAGGAGCTACTTGATGGATCATGAGTCTCTCCTTATTCAGAATACAAATATCATTTTTGGGAGAATATTATTTTTAACACTTCACTAAATAAATTTTAAAAAACCATGCAAGGAATAATGAGTCAGTGTCCCTCATTATCAGTGTATTATCAGAGAAAATGAGGAGAAGCGATCAGATGGAACTCTCACAAAGAGGCTTTTTCGCCTGCAGTGTACCAAAGTTCAATGTCCTTTTCCCTCACAAGTGGTTCACTTCATGAAAATCGCTTCATGATTAAATAAAAAAAAATAATAAAAAAAAAACACAACTCAGTGCACATTTTGCTTTAGAAATAATTTCCAGTCCAGCCATTTTGTGTTGTTATCACACAAATATATTTTAATGGAATGAAAAATCCTTCAGTGAAATTTGGCCTAATTCCATTCAGAAATGGTTTACTATAAGTAATATACAGTGAGGTCTAAAAAGTCTGAAGCCACACTGTAAATCTGTGATCATTTTTTTTTTCAAACTGGAATTAGCAGGAAAAACAAAATAATACCTTTGACATTTTGTGTGATTTAAAGATGTTGCACTATTTCTAGGTCACTATTTTTAAATGTAAGCTAATTTTGACCACGTTATCTCCTTTGCACTAAAGGTCAGATTTTCCCTGCGTCTTATCCCTTCCATCGAAGCGTGTGTTCAGAAGACACGCTGATAGATCATCGGGTTTTACACACAACTTGTGGAGTCTGTGTAGGCTTGAGTGCTCACTGTGGTTGGGGGGGGGGGGGTCATATCAAATATTAATAAACTTTTAACTTCATGTAAATCATTCCAAGAGTTCTACTTCACTCAAGTTGTTGTCATAATATCATTTGGACCTCACTGTAGTTCTGTAATATTTGTGTGGCAGCCTGAAGCATGGGGAAATTTTGACATTTCTACTCTATGTTCGTTCTGAAAACTACAGCACTGCAGACGTATTGAATCTGAGCAGGTTCAGAGTACTAAAACTTGCAAAAATGACCGAGGACCAGACTTGTAGCTAGTTACAGCCAGTGTCGTGTCACAGCACGCATAATCTTTAAGATCGAATAAAATTACAGTTTATTTTAAATAACCACATTCACAAACAAACCATAATGTGCATTGATGTAGACACCACATGACACAGAAAAAGAACAAATGATGCGTGACAGGTCACTGATATCACACACAGTCTGTACCGCTTCAACAATACAGTAAAAGTGTCAGAACGACAGTGAGAGGAATCTTGGGATAAATCTTTTTTTTTTTGTTTTTTTTTTCTCACCCAAGCTGCTTTTATGTGGTTCTCTATTAACCAATTAGCAAAATATGCACACTTCTGCTACGAACATCTGTGCAAGCACTATTAATGTCATCTAATTATACATATCAGCCTGCAGAAATTGTTATCTCCAAAATCCTATGGAAAGCAACATATGTGGATTTAATAGGTGTAAATGATGCACCACTAAATCGAGTGCAACGCTTGCTTGGCCTGAAAATGATCATTAAAAGATGATTAAATCACGCAATATGTACTGTAACAGAATTCACGGAATAACGTACTGCATGGATGACCGTCTTCTTTTTTGCCAGATCGATTTAACTGAACAACTTTAGTAAATGTAATAAGAATCACTGTATATGTCATACACTGGAGTCTATTTTATTTTACATTTAATTGCTTTGTTTAATTTCCGTAGTACTTCTTGACATGGAATTAAAATATTAAAGGCAATGGTTTGATGTAATAATTGTCACATTACAAAGAAGGATACGGAAGCAAGCGCAGATCTTCAAACATTTAATAAACAAACAAAGAACAAAACAAAGACACTAAGACAACTAGGCAGAAAACTGTGGCTAAGGCTAAACATAAACTATGAAACAAAACGTGGTACAGGGACAAAGGTCAAGATAGACAATACGTAAGACGAGGAAGCAGTACAAACAGTGGCTATATATATGAGTGCTTGTTAAACAGAAACGTGATACAGGTGCAGGTGGTCATGTGACCATGATGTATATGGTGCAGTGGCTGCTGGGAAATGAAGTCCAGAGTTACCTCCTTGATATATGACAATAATCATATTTTTCGTGACATTTATGTTGCCACTGGTTTGTGAAAGATAAAATATTAATTTAACAGCTCAGTGTTGAGTTTTTTACAATTGCAATTTCAAATCTTTTTTCAATTTAATTACTTTCTGGCCTCGGCCGGACTCGACTCGGACGCGGTCATTAAGGACTCGGCCCCTTTTTGCACTCGGACTCGATTGGTTAAGGACTGGGTCTCGACTCAAACTCGACAAAGGTGAACTCGGACCCAACACTAGCGAATCCATTTAACGTCTCGGGCTTGAAACAGCCGTTTTAGTTCATTCACTCATCCTGTTGCCTGAACACATTCCTCAACAGTTCCTCGCATTCCTCACAATCAGTCAACAGGAAGTGGCATCATCTGAATTTCCTGAAGATCAGGAGAAGATGATCATCACAAGAAGAAGAAGGTCACTCATTCTTTTTTTTCCCACTGATATTGTGATGTTGATTGATGAGGTCACTTTGAAAGTACAACTCTGTTACCAAAAGTATTGTTTGGAAGAACAGTTGAGCTCATAAGTTTACATACTAAAAAAAAGTCCAAAATAAAAAAAAAAAAACCCCAGTCATTAGATCCATCAGTTACTGAGCTAAATGAGGATGGTGCGCTGAGTGATGTGCGCTGGTGGTTCATTAATGTTGTCTTTAATTCAGGTCAGTGAATCGATCCATCTGCAAATCTCTACTCCAGAGATGTCTCACTTGACTCCCACGTGCACTATAAAAGACCATTTTATCAGCAATGGAACGACAGTCTGGGACTGTTGGGGTGACAACATTTGAGTGACACTTGAAAGAAGATTTGTTTGGGGGGAAAATGGAGCACAGTGACCCTAATAAACGTTTCAGAATTTCAGCGAGAACCTCATGGTGAAATCCGAGAGCAGGCTAATGGTGGGTGTAATGTTGAGGACGAGAGCAGGTCGATTCCATACAAACTTCATATGTATTCTAACAAGTGAGACAGATTGTGTTGGATTTCATAAAAACAAAGTCTGAGAAGCTAAAACTGCTCGTAATCGTTATACATGTGCAATTGCAAGATCTTCAAATGGCTCTATAAGGAGATTTATTTATTTGTAACTCTTAAGGTTTAATTATTTGTCATTTTTCACACAGAATGGTTCACGAGACTATGTAAGTGTTCTACAAAGCTTTCTACTAAGGTTTTGTCCAAATTTATACCACAACACTCTCAATTTTGATTGTCACAAATTCGATCAGCAGCTCTGACATCTATAATTAAAATCACAGGTTTATATTAATGTCTAATACGTTATTGTTTCCATAGTTACAACATACACAGCGACTTATATGCTAAACGCTACACAATCAAACACTAATAATTTGTTGATAAGGTGAAGGAGACATTTATTTAGCATTTTTGGAAGGAGTCTCAACATTCAGTGGGAAAGTCCTCAGGACAAAGGAATTTTTTGGTAACATCTATTTTTTTTTTGTTGCCTTATTAACTTCAAGAGAAATTTCAGGAACAACTCTGTATAATCTGAGTGGTAACAGGAACTAATGTTCCACAATATCAAACATGCGATTAAAGTATTATATGAGGTCCTTTAATAAGTAAAAAAAACTGTCAGCATTGGCAAAGTCACTGTGGTATAAGAGGAATAAAACACAGCAAGTACCATTATAGGTAAATAATCCACTTCAGTATGGTAGTCACCTCGTTCTTTTCCTATAACCGTATGCCCAAGCTCTCTACTCTTCTGGGATCTTAAGATCAATTGTTAAATGTTATCTTATTAGGCAGAGCAAATAGCTGGGCACTTTGTTTTTAACAGGAGGCCAAAGAATAATGAGAGCAAGCATAGCAGGCCAAAAGAGACAATGTTTAACCTCCACAATCAGCTGCACCACTAACATGTGTTGGCTCACGACCATTCCAACGGCCGCCGTGCATTTCTGCTCCGTCTTGATAGGATCACTGACATAACACATTCTTTTCAAGGCTAGTTCGTCATTCAAGAGCCTCTTACATCATCTCGAAGACTGAAAGGGCGTCTGCTGACCTTTTCCGCCGTGATGTGATCACCTCCTGGTTGTAAACATGCTCACATGCAAAGATGAATCAGTAATGGATGACCTGTAGAGGCTTCTGAAGCTGAGTAGCATCAGGAACAGTGTTCCCAACGCTTTTCAGGGGAAAGTAGCTACGGCATGCTCAAAAAGCTGCTAGTAGCCGTCAGATGACATCATAGGCTAATTTGCATTCTCACGATCATGATCACGATTTTCATATCAAAAGGTGCAACTTGAATATGAGTTTTATTTCAAATCAGTGATTGGTTGTTGAAACAATCATGAACAGTGATTAGTCATTGGGAACGATGGTGATCAATCATTGGTTGGTGGGAAACAATGAAGAATAATGATTGGTTGTTGGGAGCAATGGTAATCACTGATTGTTTTTTTGGAACAATGGTCAGTACTTGGTTGTTGGGCCAGGTTTTGATTTGTGATTGGTTGTTTGAAACAATAGTAATCAGTGAGTATTTTTTTGTTATTGTTGTTGTTGTTTTTTGGAACAATGGTGATCATTGATTGGTGTTTTGGAACAATTGTGATTAGTCATTTGTTTTTTGGGACATTGGTGATCAGTGATTGGTCTTTGAGAACATTGGTGATCAGTGATTGGTCTTTGAGAAAATTAGTGATCAGTGATTGGTCTTTGAGAACATTGGTGATCCGTGATTGGTCTTTGAGAACATTGGTGATCCGTGATTGGTCTTTTAGGACATTGGTGATCAGTGATTGGTCTTTGAGAACATTGGTGATCAGTGATTGGTCTTTCAGAACATTAGTGATCAGTGATTGGTCTTTGAGAACATTGGTGATCAGTGATTGGTCTTTGAGAACACTGGTGATCAGTGATTGGTCTTTCAGAACATTGGTGATCAGTGATTGGTCTTTGAGAACATTAGTGATCAGTGATTGGTCTTTGAGAACATTGGTGATCAGTGATTGGTCTTTGAGAACATTGGTGATCAGTGATTGGTCTTTGAGAACATTAGTGATCAGTGATTGGTCTTTGAGAACATTGGTGATCAGTGATTGGTCTTTGAGAACATTGGTGATGGTGGTCACTGGTTGGTTAGGGTTAGGGTTGTGCTGTGTTAGCAGCTGTGATGTGAGCTGGAGACCAGTATCAAGTGCAGGACAGTCACTCAACAGTGCTGCTACTGAGGATTTGTTGGCAGCACTGATCGAGAATACAACACATGATGATGTCAGTACTCCTAATACAGATGGCTTTCAAAAAAATGCAGCACCTTGAATCATATATGATTCATTTGATAAATGCTGTACATCAAATCCAAATCTCCAGAGACATGAACACAGATCAATCTACTTTGAATGTCTCACCTTAAAAGGATGCAAATTTGTGTCGAAAATCTTTCCCAAGCTCCTTGCTTGCATTCAGACATCCAATTCCTTTTCCCCTGAAGCTTTGATCCACATTAATTTAATCTTCTACTCTCTCTCTGTCCTCGTCTGTCTTAGTGAAATTCTGAGACTACCTTCAAACCTGATATGAAGCAATATCTCTGTCCTCTGATAATTATTATTACTCTGTTAATTTTATGTTTGGCTGGGCAATTCTAATTAACCCCTCCACTGAATCTGAGAAGTAAATATGATCCAACAATCAGGTTGGTTTTTAATTCTGAATAAGTATTCAGGTGGCGATCGGAATTGAAAAGAAAAAAAAAAAAAGAAAGAAAAAAAACACTGATGTGGAGCAATAGCATCCAAGATTATATCCAAGATAGTGTACCACTGGTCATATTCTAATTTGAGTCATTTTCATAAAGTTCCACTTTTATTTGCATAAATTGAAGTGAAACAGAGCGCATCCCTGTGCCAGACTTTGCATATTAATAAGCCCTTTTTTAAATACTGGGGAAACAGGTGCTGTAAAGTTCTGTTCATTTTCAAGGCTGACAAGAAACCACGGTGGAGAACAAGACAAAACAAACAACCAAGAAAAAAAAAGATGCAGCATGCCACAGGTCATCTGAACCACCCAGCTGAATTGGAGCCATGTGGCCACACACACAAACACAAACACACACACACACACACAGGAATAATTGCTACCTTGGTCACGCTTGTTTGCTTTCCCTCATGGTGTCATCCTGTTTGGACTGAGACGCTAATCTCCATTTAAAGTCGAACAGAACAGAAATTCCACTCGAGGTGTGTGTCGGCTTTCCATTTCCGTTGGTGCACTTGACACGAACAATGGTCGCACGATAAAAACAAAATGTGCGTTCATTTAGACCACTCCGACAGCTTTTTATATCTAGATGATTCCTTATCCGTGAAGCGTATGATATCACTTGACAACTCTGCATGGGAATACGGTGCGATACAATAATGAATGGCTACAGAGTGTTCACTCGACCAGTGCAAAAATAAACAAATGATTTGATATACAATGCAGAACGGATGAACGGTGGAACGCAGGGTTGCCCAGTCTGCATGACAACAGCTCCACAACTAGTTCCAAGATCATGAGAGAGAGATAGTTTGTATATATTGTAACCGTAGTTTTGACAGGTATAGGTCAAAGGTCAAAAAGATACACATTCTAACTCTCTATATCTAGATCAAAGGTCATGATCATAAAAATATGAATAGTTATGTTAAATCTGGATCACATCCATTCGTGACCATATATGGTGCTGCCATGTGTGTTTTTCCGCCCCACACGTTGCGCACACCTGGTACATCTTTTCACATAGAATATGAAACTCTCTGTGGTAGGACATAAAAATATATATAGTTTTGTTAAATCTGGTTCACATCCAAATCGTGACCATACCTGGTACGACCATTTGTTCCCCCCACCCCACCCCACCCCACCCCACACAGACACAAGTTGCATACTCATGTTTTTCCTCTTCACATAGAATATGAAGCTCTCCGTGGTAGGTCATAAGAATATATATAGTTTTGTTAAATCTGGTTCACATCCAAATCGTGACCATACCTGGTACGACCATTTGTTCCCCCCACCCCACCCCACCCCACCCCACACAGACACAAGTTGCATACTCATGTTTTTCCTCTTCACATAGAATATGAAGCTCTCTGTGGTAGGTCATAAGAATATATATAGTTTTGTTAAATCTGGTTCACATCCAAATCGTGACCATACCTGGTACGACCATTTGTTTCCCCCACCCCACCCCACCCCACTGCACCCCACCCCACACAGACACAAATTGCATACTCATGATTTTCCTCTTCACATAGAATATGAAGCTCTCTGTGGTAGGTCATAAGAATATATATAGTTTTGTTAAATCTGGTTCACATCCAAATCGTGACCATACCTGGTACGGCCATGTGTATCCCACATCCAAACAAAAATATGACACACACAAACACACTTTATTTTCACATTATTTAAAAGGAATTTAAGTGTTATGTACTAAATTACCATAATTATGAACACAAGTTGTTAAGTTGACAATCATTTTTAAAATTACGTTTCTCTATTTAGATTGTCTGCAGTAGAATGCAGTCTTTTAAACCAGGAAAAATGACTGCCTTTAAGTTTTATAACAATAGTAAGTAAAATCCAGTGTGATTTACATTACAAATCTCATACGTAACATCTCTGCAGGATTTATAGACGTTAAAGCACTGAATGAAATGAGCAATATAGACAAAAAAGAAACACTCTGTGTCTACTACTTTTATCTCTCTCATAGAACTATCCACAGTCCAAAGGCTGTGGAGCTAGAAGGCTACGTGTGCGAATGACAAAAGATTTTAAAAAATAAAATAAAAAATGTATCAATACATGAAATTAGATTACACAATGTAGTTGAGGTTTACATGAATAAGCAGAAATGTAATCATGCTTATCTTTCCTATAGCACAAATGAAAAGCCCTCTCTAGATGAGCAGATTTGTCAAATGAAACTTTTTCCTTCTTATCCACTGCTATGGTAAACTAAAGAGTAGATATTCTAATTACACTGCTAAATATGACTAGCATTAGCTACGTGTAGTAGTGCAAAATAGTCCATCAAATGTATTAGCAGGTGTAGCCAATACACGAGTCCACTATTGGTCATATCACTATTGAGAACATGCCCCAAATTCATTGCTTTAGTAGAATTTAATTGTAAGTGAAATGATACTCACATTGTAATGTCCTTAGTATTTGTTCAGTCTACAGGATCTCTAACACTCTGTTAAATGAATAAATGTAAATGTACTACAACGTAAATTTTGTTTTGAATCAATTAATGCAGAAATTACACACAATATTAAGTTGATGTAATTATCAACATTATTATGTCAACACAACTCATCAAAATAATGTGTACAACTTTAAATATTTAATTAATTCAATAAATTAGAATTTTTATCTTGCAACCACACATTAAATTTAGATTGTGGGGGTTTGTTTTGTATAGCTCCGCTGTTAGAAAATACATGATGGTTGAATGTGAACATAAATGAGCAGAATGTAAGCTTGTGAAATAAATTAAACTTTATTGATTGCACTTTTGAGAAAATGGCATGACTTTGAATAAAAATTTACTGAAATAAATACTCTAAAACATTGATATACCTGAAGAAATGTAAAAAAAAAAAGTTTTTACATACCTTCTAAATAGGAGGTAAACGTTTTAAAGACGGTGTTTTATAAGAAACGCGCGTATTACGTGCCTTCTAAACCTAACCCTTTAGGATGTAAAATGTTTAAAGTGCTGCTTAAAAGAATCGAGAGTTTTGTTTAAACTAGAAGACACATTTTCCGGGCGATGTCTTGTAGGCGTATACACACTGTCCTACATGTGTTTTCCCGGGGTGACAGTTCTGTAGATAGTGTAAATTTTACATTTATGAGCTCTGGTGACAGTGTCTGAAGTGTGTGTGTATGTGGGTGTGTGGGTGTGCGTGCGTGTGTGTGGGTGTGTTAGAGAGAGGGAGAGAGAGAGAGAGAGAGTCATGTGTTTCTTGGGGGTTTGCTGACCAGAATGCTTACAGTGTGTTTATGTTAATGAATTAAGGGACGAGTCGTGTGTTTCAGGGTTTTACGATCCCTACCAATGTGTACATTTGTGGTTTAAGTGAATCTTTGTTTCTGAAATTACTTCTGTGGTAATTATCAGTTTGTGTAACTAATCTATCAGAAAATACTAGACCTGGTGACTGAATGTGGTAGATGTATTAGAATTTTGGACATGTTATGCATGTGTAGCTCCCTATGTGTATGATCTATGTGTAATCCTTCTGTCAAGAAATGAACAGACTGAGGTCTGTGAAATAATTGAACTATTTATTGGCTACGTTGTTGAGAAAAACATTGTGATGTGTAAAACATTTCTACAGTCCTTCAAGGCTGTATGATGTCGTTGTTCTCTTTTACTGAAAGAAAGGTCAAAACCATCGGTGTTATTCGTTGTGGAGACTGAAGTGACAATATGTCTGAAGAAAATGAAAATATGTATTACATATCCTACCTTCTAACCAGGTTATTTTAAGGGTGAAAAAACCTTTTTAAAGACGGTGTTTTAAAAGAGTCGTGCATTTTGTTTAAACTATAAACAAGATTTCAGAAAATGGTTCGCCAATGAGGATACTTACACAGAACTATCGCTAAATACATAAGCTTTTGTCTATGCTTTGACATCCCATGTCCAGCAGTACATATATGACCTCTGATGACCATGTGGGTGTGCGGGGGTGTGTGTGTGTGTGAGAGAGAGAGACACAGGTGTTCTTTTGGGGGTTTTGCTGACCAGAATTCTTACAAATGTGTTTGTTAACGAATTAAAGGGAGTCGTGTGTCTCAGTGTTAAAATAATGGTTAAGATGTCGTAGTTAAAACACAGAAGAAACTCTGCAACTATCTGTTACAATGTCTGCTCCGAGAAATCCTAATACCCTTAGATGATTGCTGTGTATTCACCAACAAGAGGACCTGTTGAAATGAGAGAGGACCTGACTTTTGCTCCAAAAAAAAAAATAAAAAAACCAAGAGGTTAGTTTGACAATTTATTAATGAAGGTAATGTAAAGACGTTGTTGTTTAACCCTGAGCAGGGCGTCAACAACTCCAAAGATCGTGTCTTAAGTCCGAGGGTTTAGTTAGGAGGTAGAAAAACATTTAAAGATGATGTTTTAAAAGAAACAAGTGTTTCATCCTTAATGGTAAAAAAGAAAAATGGTTGTACTCCAATATAAAATAAAACGGCAGAGACACACTGAGTACATTTCTGTTCCACAGTCTATAAGGATCCCCAAACTTCATGTAGTGTGAAAAATATATACACCCTCCGTGACTACGTTACTTAAGGTTTAAACATTTTAATTTTGTGATGGCAGTAAGACAAAACGGTTGTGCATTTGGTGTCTGGTGATTTTAGAATGGGGCCCCAAATGTCAAATATGTTTTGTGTATGGTTTCGTCAGGCAAAGATCACGATGGTATGAAAAGAGTATACAAGAGTAATTGGGGTGATCTAATGCTTAGGACTTGTACAGTACATCAACTCGGGAACGTCCCACCATGGCGTTCAGAGAGGTATTATCTAAGGTACACGTATATATATATATATATATATATATATATATATATATATATATATATATATATATATATATATATATAATATAGATCAGATCACCAGTCTGTCTTTACCCACTCCTGATCTGCAGTCAAAATAATTAACGTTTATTTCCTTGTAGGGATTTATGACCGGGAGCAGTCATATACACTACAAGCCAAAGTTATAGAAGCAGTCGAGTTATTTTAAAAGGTTCTACTAGACATTTAGTGTAAACTAGTGTAAAAAAAAAAAAAAAAAAAAAAAAAAAAAAAAAACTCTGAAATATTTCAGTGAAAATAGTGGTCCATATTTAATGCATTATATTAGAAATGACAGTACAGTCTTTGTTGATCAGTTACCAACTCATACTTTATAATAATTTGTTTAGGAGCATCTGAATCTGGCAAATAACTTTTATTGCATTTAGGCATACAATAAAAGTTAATAAACAAATTAGGAAGAAATGACTTGTACACTACTGCTGCGGGTATTAAGTCAAACCATTTTGTTCAAACTTCAGCATGACCCATAGAGAAGCAGAAACTTATGGCACCTTATGAATACCATGTGAAGGATTAAGTTGACTCGTCACTTACGGTTACAAAGACATGTCCTTGTGCAGGATCACCTTCGCACCAGCATCGATCCCTCTTCTCCCATTTCAACGTATAAGAAAAGGCAAAAAGTAATATAAGATATATAAGAATATATTTATAAAATATAACACATTATGAGGAAGAAACATAAAATATTATTTAACAAGGTCTGCCATTCAGCCCTCTTAACTGTAAGAGCATTATCAGTATTGTACAGCAGTTTCAGATGTCAGATATAAAACAACTTTTTGAGTCACAGTGCCAAACTACTGGTATTATATTTGGATCCTTCTTTTTCAGCATGAAGGACTGGCATTTATTTAATAGACAGATGGTACAGCCATATACTTGGTCAGAGGATTTAGGAATTTCTTTGAGAAAGGTTCATTGTTTTTGTTCTTTTATCATAGCTTCAGTTTGTATACTTACTTTGGTTAGTGACTTAAACTGTTTTATTAGGTATTGACAGATTTCATTAACAGGGAACGATGATAGGTGAAGATTAAGTTGGTATGCGTGTACAAAATAAAACTGTCTATATGTATATTTGTCTGCTATGTATCTGTTTAAACACTGCTGTAATGGCGATATAAAGAGAGAGAGATACCCATTTACTAATTCATAGAACCCCTTTCCACCTTTTCAAGTTCGTTATACATTTTTCTTTTCAAGCATCGTGTTCAGACATTGCAAATCATCAGTCTGAAGGTTAAGGGTTACTTAGATTTTTGCTTCTTCAGCATCAAAAAAAAGTCTAAACATTAATCTTATTATTAAACTCAGAAACACTATAACTGTCTGGTTGTGATCATAATAAAAGGCAACGTGAAAGGTGACTTAATTCCCAATGAGATTTCTCTATGTTCTCTTTGACCTTTCTACAGTATATGCCATTAAGTCCTAGTTTCCAGCCATCATTACAGCACGGGAGAGGAAATCTCGTTTATCAGATGTGTGATGTACGTCTAGACAATCTGATAACAAACTACACACACAACATTTATGTTGAGAAAATTCAGCTTGATCTTTGTTCCCAAATAACATTGGATCAGATCCATAGTTTACAGCATCTGTCACACACGTATTTAATCTGTATTACGAGTACTGAACAAGTTAGAGGAGGAGAAAATGTAGATTTACTGTTCATTGGAACTTTATTGTTTATTTAGATCTGTCTTGATTCATTTTCATATTCAAATTTTTAAAAAAATACATTTTATTATTACATCATAAAAAGTCTGGCATCTAACATAACGTATGAATGTAGGAACATGGATTTTCACCATGCGACTCTTTTCAGAAAATGGTCTTTCTCTGTTTCATATGCACACAGAACCTACTTTTATTTTCATAAAATCATACACCAATTTACTATTCCTGTATAGGGGTTTGAGTAAATATAGATAAACTCATTAATGTACTGTAGCTCTCAGAGTTACTACACTACCCCACTTGGTAATTCAGACCATAACCTCATCTTGTTAACAGTTCTTTCCTGCAGTTCAGTCTGTCCACAAGGAATAGGTACACTCAGTAACGATAGGGTTAGGCAATACATGTGCATCACTTTGTTTCAAAGGTAGTGGAGATAAAGACACGGTGTGGAAAGTAATAATACAGATATCAGAAGGAATGACCTGTTTGAGCTGAGTGAATGAAAATCAGTAAACTAAAACACTTTATTAGTGGTTAATTAACACACCCTATTGCATCCTATAAGAGATTAATCACATTCATAGACAACAAAACGCAATTCTACAACATGGATCTGCACAAAATTACATGAACACACAACTTTCTGTGATAGCCATAGTCAGGAGCTGGTAAGGAACACTTACTAGCACAGTAATCTTAATAAGTATTTAAATAGATATGTTAAATAGATATGATATTTAATAGATATTAGACTTTTTATGATGTAATAATAAAATGTATTTTTTTAAAAATTTGAATATGAAAATGAATCAAGACAGATCTAAATAAACAATAAAGTTCCAATGAACAGTAAATCTACATTTTCTCCTCCTCTAACTTGTTCAGTACTCGTAATACAGATTAAATACGTGTGTGACAGATGCTGTAAACTATGGATCTGATCCAATGTTATTTGGGAACAAAGATCAAGCTGAATTTTCTCAACATAAATGTTGTGTGTGTAGTTTGTTATCAGATTGTCTAGACGTACATCACACATCTGATAAACGAGATTTCCTCTCCCGTGCTGTAATGATGGCTGGAAACTAGGACTTAATGGCATATACTGTAGAAAGGTCAAAGAGAACATAGAGAAATCTCATTGGGAATTAAGTCACCTTTCACGTTGCCTTTTATTATGATCACAACCAGACAGTTATAGTGTTTCTGAGTTTAATAATAAGATTAATGTTTAGACTTTTTTTTGATGCTGAAGAAGCAAAAATCTAAGTAACCCTTAACCTTCAGACTGATGATTTGCAATGTCTGAACACGATGCTTGAAAAGAAAAATGTATAACGAACTTGAAAAGGTGGAAAGGGGTTCTATGAATTAGTAAATGGGTATCTCTCTCTCTTTATATCGCCATTACAGCAGTGTTTAAACAGATACATAGCAGACAAATATACATATAGACAGTTTTATTTTGTACACGCATACCAACTTAATCTTCACCTATCATCGTTCCCTGTTAATGAAATCTGTCAATACCTAATAAAACAGTTTAAGTCACTAACCAAAGTAAGTATACAAACTGAAGCTATGATAAAAGAACAAAAACAATGAACCTTTCTCAAAGAAATTCCTAAATCCTCTGACCAAGTATATGGCTGTACCATCTGTCTATTAAATAAATGCCAGTCCTTCATGCTGAAAAAGAAGGATCCAAATATAATACCAGTAGTTTGGCACTGTGACTCAAAAAGTTGTTTTATATCTGACATCTGAAACTGCTGTACAATACTGATAATGCTCTTACAGTTAAGAGGGCTGAATGGCAGACCTTGTTAAATAATATTTTATGTTTCTTCCTCATAATGTGTTATATTTTATAAATATATTCTTATATATCTTATATTACTTTTTGCCTTTTCTTATACGTTGAAATGGGAGAAGAGGGATCGATGCTGGTGCGAAGGTGATCCTGCACAAGGACATGTCTTTGTAACCGTAAGTGACGAGTCAACTTAATCCTTCACATGGTATTCATAAGGTGCCATAAGTTTCTGCTTCTCTATGGGTCATGCTGAAGTTTGAACAAAATGGTTTGACTTAATACCCGCAGCAGTAGTGTACAAGTCATTTCTTCCTAATTTGTTTATTAACTTTTATTGTATGCCTAAATGCAATAAAAGTTATTTGCCAGATTCAGATGCTCCTAAACAAATTATTATAAAGTATGAGTTGGTAACTGATCAACAAAGACTGTACTGTCATTTCTAATATAATGCATTAAATATGGACCACTATTTTCACTGAAATATTTCAGAGTTTTTTTTTTTTGTTTTTTTTTTTTTTTTTTTACACTAGTTTACACTAAATGTCTAGTAGAACCTTTTAAAATAACTCGACTGCTTCTATAACTTTGGCTTGTAGTGTATATGACTGCTCCCGGTCATAAATCCCTACAAGGAAATAAACGTTAATTATTTTGACTGCAGATCAGGAGTGGGTAAAGACAGACTGGTGATCTGATCTATATTATATATATATATATATATATATATATATATATATATATATATATATACGTGTACCTTAGATAATACCTCTCTGAACGCCATGGTGGGACGTTCCCGAGTTGACGTACTGTACAAGTCCTAAGCATTAGATCACCCCAATTACTCTTGTATACTCTTTTCATACCATCGTGATCTTTGCCTGACGAAACCATACACAAAACATATTTGACATTTGGGGCCCCATTCTAAAATCACCAGACACCAAATGCACAACCGTTTTGTCTTACTGCCATCACAAAATTAAAATGTTTAAACCTTAAGTAACGTAGTCACGGAGGGTGTATATATTTTTCACACTACATGAAGTTTGGGGATCCTTATAGACTGTGGAACAGAAATGTACTCAGTGTGTCTCTGCCGTTTTATTTTATATTGGAGTACAACCATTTTTCTTTTTTACCATTAAGGATGAAACACTTGTTTCTTTTAAAACATCATCTTTAAATGTTTTTCTACCTCCTAACTAAACCCTCGGACTTAAGACACGATCTTTGGAGTTGTTGACGCCCTGCTCAGGGTTAAACAACAACGTCTTTACATTACCTTCATTAATAAATTGTCAAACTAACCTCTTGGTTTTTTTATTTTTTTTTTGGAGCAAAAGTCAGGTCCTCTCTCATTTCAACAGGTCCTCTTGTTGGTGAATACACAGCAATCATCTAAGGGTATTAGGATTTCTCGGAGCAGACATTGTAACAGATAGTTGCAGAGTTTCTTCTGTGTTTTAACTACGACATCTTAACCATTATTTTAACACTGAGACACACGACTCCCTTTAATTCGTTAACAAACACATTTGTAAGAATTCTGGTCAGCAAAACCCCCAAAAGAACACCTGTGTCTCTCTCTCTCACACACACACACACCCCCTTTTCTTATACGTTGAAATGGGAGAAGAGGGATCGATGCTGGTGCGAAGGTGATCCTGCACAAGGACATGTCTTTGTAACCGTAAGTGACGAGTCAACTTAATCCTTCACATGGTATTCATAAGGTGCCATAAGTTTCTGCTTCTCTATGGGTCATGCTGAAGTTTGAACAAAATGGTTTGACTTAATACCCGCAGCAGTAGTGTACAAGTCATTTCTTCCTAATTTGTTTATTAACTTTTATTGTATGCCTAAATGCAATAAAAGTTATTTGCCAGATTCAGATGCTCCTAAACAAATTATTATAAAGTATGAGTTGGTAACTGATCAACAAAGACTGTACTGTCATTTCTAATATAATGCATTAAATATGGACCACTATTTTCACTGAAATATTTCAGAGTTTTTTTTTTTTTTTTTTTTTTTTTTTTTTTTTTTTTACACTAGTTTACACTAAATGTCTAGTAGAACCTTTTAAAATAACTCGACTGCTTCTATAACTTTGGCTTGTAGTGTATATGACTGCTCCCGGTCATAAATCCCTACAAGGAAATAAACGTTAATTATTTTGACTGCAGATCAGGAGTGGGTAAAGACAGACTGGTGATCTGATCTATATTATATATATATATATATATATACACGTGTACCTTAGATAATACCTCTCTGAACGCCATGGTGGGACGTTCCCGAGTTGATGTACTGTACAAGTCCTAAGCATTAGATCACCCCAATTACTCTTGTATACTCTTTTCATACCATCGTGATCTTTGCCTGACGAAACCATACACAAAACATATTTGACATTTGGGGCCCCATTCTAAAATCACCAGACACCAAATGCACAACCGTTTTGTCTTACTGCCATCACAAAATTAAAATGTTTAAACCTTAAGTAACGTAGTCACGGAGGGTGTATATATTTTTCACACTACATGAAGTTTGGGGATCCTTATAGACTGTGGAACAGAAATGTACTCAGTGTGTCTCTGCCGTTTTATTTTATATTGGAGTACAACCATTTTTCTTTTTTACCATTAAGGATGAAACACTTGTTTCTTTTAAAACATCATCTTTAAATGTTTTTCTACCTCCTAACTAAACCCTCGGACTTAAGACACGATCTTTGGAGTTGTTGACGCCCTGCTCAGGGTTAAACAACAACGTCTTTACATTACCTTCATTAATAAATTGTCAAACTAACCTCTTGGTTTTTTTATTTTTTTTTTTGGAGCAAAAGTCAGGTCCTCTCTCATTTCAACAGGTCCTCTTGTTGGTGAATACACAGCAATCATCTAAGGGTATTAGGATTTCTCGGAGCAGACATTGTAACAGATAGTTGCAGAGTTTCTTCTGTGTTTTAACTACGACATCTTAACCATTATTTTAACACTGAGACACACGACTCCCTTTAATTCGTTAACAAACACATTTGTAAGAATTCTGGTCAGCAAAACCCCCAAAAGAACACCTGTGTCTCTCTCTCTCACACACACACACACCCCCTTTTCTTATACGTTGAAATGGGAGAAGAGGGATCGATGCTGGTGCGAAGGTGATCCTGCACAAGGACATGTCTTTGTAACCGTAAGTGACGAGTCAACTTAATCCTTCACATGGTATTCATAAGGTGCCATAAGTTTCTGCTTCTCTATGGGTCATGCTGAAGTTTGAACAAAATGGTTTGACTTAATACCCGCAGCAGTAGTGTACAAGTCATTTCTTCCTAATTTGTTTATTAACTTTTATTGTATGCCTAAATGCAATAAAAGTTATTTGCCAGATTCAGATGCTCCTAAACAAATTATTATAAAGTATGAGTTGGTAACTGATCAACAAAGACTGTACTGTCATTTCTAATATAATGCATTAAATATGGACCACTATTTTCACTGAAATATTTCAGAGTTTTTTTTTTTTTTTTTTTTTTTTTTTTTTTTTTTTTTTTTTTTTTTTTTTTTTTTACACTAGTTTACACTAAATGTCTAGTAGAACCTTTTAAAATAACTCGACTGCTTCTATAACTTTGGCTTGTAGTGTATATGACTGCTCCCGGTCATAAATCCCTACAAGGAAATAAACGTTAATTATTTTGACTGCAGATCAGGAGTGGGTAAAGACAGACTGGTGATCTGATCTATATTATATATATATATATATATATATATATATATATATATATATATATATACGTGTACCTTAGATAATACCTCTCTGAACGCCATGGTGGGACGTTCCCGAGTTGATGTACTGTACAAGTCCTAAGCATTAGATCACCCCAATTACTCTTGTATACTCTTTTCATACCATCGTGATCTTTGCCTGACGAAACCATACACAAAACATATTTGACATTTGGGGCCCCATTCTAAAATCACCAGACACCAAATGCACAACCGTTTTGTCTTACTGCCATCACAAAATTAAAATGTTTAAACCTTAAGTAACGTAGTCACGGAGGGTGTATATATTTTTCACACTACATGAAGTTTGGGGATCCTTATAGACTGTGGAACAGAAATGTACTCAGTGTGTCTCTGCCGTTTTATTTTATATTGGAGTACAACCATTTTTCTTTTTTACCATTAAGGATGAAACACTTGTTTCTTTTAAAACATCATCTTTAAATGTTTTTCTACCTCCTAACTAAACCCTCGGACTTAAGACACGATCTTTGGAGTTGTTGACGCCCTGCTCAGGGTTAAACAACAACGTCTTTACATTACCTTCATTAATAAATTGTCAAACTAACCTCTTGGTTTTTTTATTTTTTTTTTTGGAGCAAAAGTCAGGTCCTCTCTCATTTCAACAGGTCCTCTTGTTGGTGAATACACAGCAATCATCTAAGGGTATTAGGATTTCTCGGAGCAGACATTGTAACAGATAGTTGCAGAGTTTCTTCTGTGTTTTAACTACGACATCTTAACCATTATTTTAACACTGAGACACACGACTCCCTTTAATTCGTTAACAAACACATTTGTAAGAATTCTGGTCAGCAAAACCCCCAAAAGAACACCTGTGTCTCTCTCTCTCACACACACACACACCCCCGCACACCCACATGGTCATCAGAGGTCATATATGTACTGCTGGACATGGGATGTCAAAGCATAGACAAAAGCTTATGTATTTAGCGATAGTTCTGTGTAAGTATCCTCATTGGCGAACCATTTTCTGAAATCTTGTTTATAGTTTAAACAAAATGCACGACTCTTTTAAAACACCGTCTTTAAAAAGGTTTTTTCACCCTTAAAATAACCTGGTTAGAAGGTAGGATATGTAATACATATTTTCATTTTCTTCAGACATATTGTCACTTCAGTCTCCACAACGAATAACACCGATGGTTTTGACCTTTCTTTCAGTAAAAGAGAACAACGACATCATACAGCCTTGAAGGACTGTAGAAATGTTTTACACATCACAATGTTTTTCTCAACAACGTAGCCAATAAATAGTTCAATTATTTCACAGACCTCAGTCTGTTCATTTCTTGACAGAAGGATTACACATAGATCATACACATAGGGAGCTACACATGCATAACATGTCCAAAATTCTAATACATCTACCACATTCAGTCACCAGGTCTAGTATTTTCTGATAGATTAGTTACACAAACTGATAATTACCACAGAAGTAATTTCAGAAACAAAGATTCACTTAAACCACAAATGTACACATTGGTAGGGATCGTAAAACCCTGAAACACACGACTCGTCCCTTAATTCATTAACATAAACACACTGTAAGCATTCTGGTCAGCAAACCCCCAAGAAACACATGACTCTCTCTCTCTCTCTCTCCCTCTCTCTAACACACCCACACACACGCACGCACACCCACACACCCACATACACACACACTTCAGACACTGTCACCAGAGCTCATAAATGTAAAATTTACACTATCTACAGAACTGTCACCCCGGGAAAACACATGTAGGACAGTGTGTATACGCCTACAAGACATCGCCCGGAAAATGTGTCTTCTAGTTTAAACAAAACTCTCGATTCTTTTAAGCAGCACTTTAAACATTTTACATCCTAAAGGGTTAGGTTTAGAAGGCACGTAATACGCGCGTTTCTTATAAAACACCGTCTTTAAAACGTTTACCTCCTATTTAGAAGGTATGTAAAAACTTTTTTTTTTTACATTTCTTCAGGTATATCAATGTTTTAGAGTATTTATTTCAGTAAATTTTTATTCAAAGTCATGCCATTTTCTCAAAAGTGCAATCAATAAAGTTTAATTTATTTCACAAGCTTACATTCTGCTCATTTATGTTCACATTCAACCATCATGTATTTTCTAACAGCGGAGCTATACAAAACAAACCCCCACAATCTAAATTTAATGTGTGGTTGCAAGATAAAAATTCTAATTTATTGAATTAATTAAATATTTAAAGTTGTACACATTATTTTGATGAGTTGTGTTGACATAATAATGTTGATAATTACATCAACTTAATATTGTGTGTAATTTCTGCATTAATTGATTCAAAACAAAATTTACGTTGTAGTACATTTACATTTATTCATTTAACAGAGTGTTAGAGATCCTGTAGACTGAACAAATACTAAGGACATTACAATGTGAGTATCATTTCACTTACAATTAAATTCTACTAAAGCAATGAATTTGGGGCATGTTCTCAATAGTGATATGACCAATAGTGGACTCGTGTATTGGCTACACCTGCTAATACATTTGATGGACTATTTTGCACTACTACACGTAGCTAATGCTAGTCATATTTAGCAGTGTAATTAGAATATCTACTCTTTAGTTTACCATAGCAGTGGATAAGAAGGAAAAAGTTTCATTTGACAAATCTGCTCATCTAGAGAGGGCTTTTCATTTGTGCTATAGGAAAGATAAGCATGATTACATTTCTGCTTATTCATGTAAACCTCAACTACATTGTGTAATCTAATTTCATGTATTGATACATTTTTTATTTTATTTTTTAAAATCTTTTGTCATTCGCACACGTAGCCTTCTAGCTCCACAGCCTTTGGACTGTGGATAGTTCTATGAGAGAGATAAAAGTAGTAGACACAGAGTGTTTCTTTTTTGTCTATATTGCTCATTTCATTCAGTGCTTTAACGTCTATAAATCCTGCAGAGATGTTACGTATGAGATTTGTAATGTAAATCACACTGGATTTTACTTACTATTGTTATAAAACTTAAAGGCAGTCATTTTTCCTGGTTTAAAAGACTGCATTCTACTGCAGACAATCTAAATAGAGAAACGTAATTTTAAAAATGATTGTCAACTTAACAACTTGTGTTCATAATTATGGTAATTTAGTACATAACACTTAAATTCCTTTTAAATAATGTGAAAATAAAGTGTGTTTGTGTGTGTCATATTTTTGTTTGGATGTGGGATACACATGGCCGTACCAGGTATGGTCACGATTTGGATGTGAACCAGATTTAACAAAACTATATATATTCTTATGACCTACCACAGAGAGCTTCATATTCTATGTGAAGAGGAAAATCATGAGTATGCAATTTGTGTCTGTGTGGGGTGGGGTGCAGTGGGGTGGGGTGGGGTGGGGGAAACAAATGGTCGTACCAGGTATGGTCACGATTTGGATGTGAACCAGATTTAACAAAACTATATATATTCTTATGACCTACCACAGAGAGCTTCATATTCTATGTGAAGAGGAAAAACATGAGTATGCAACTTGTGTCTGTGTGGGGTGGGGTGGGGTGGGGTGGGGGGAACAAATGGTCGTACCAGGTATGGTCACGATTTGGATGTGAACCAGATTTAACAAAACTATATATATTCTTATGACCTACCACGGAGAGCTTCATATTCTATGTGAAGAGGAAAAACATGAGTATGCAACTTGTGTCTGTGTGGGGTGGGGTGGGGTGGGGTGGGGGGAACAAATGGTCGTACCAGGTATGGTCACGATTTGGATGTGAACCAGATTTAACAAAACTATATATATTTTTATGTCCTACCACAGAGAGTTTCATATTCTATGTGAAAAGATGTACCAGGTGTGCGCAACGTGTGGGGCGGAAAAACACACATGGCAGCACCATATATGGTCACGAATGGATGTGATCCAGATTTAACATAACTATTCATATTTTTATGATCATGACCTTTGATCTAGATATAGAGAGTTAGAATGTGTATCTTTTTGACCTTTGACCTATACCTGTCAAAACTACGGTTACAATATATACAAACTATCTCTCTCTATCATGACCTGGCATTGCAGAGAATATCATAACATTCATTCCTGAACGGTTCTTTCATCCAAGGTCCTGAAATGGTCTTATATAACTACATACAGTATTTTGATCATTCGGGATAAATTAAAATTTTTTGATAAAAGTTTTGATATCCAGATGTCACGCCACCCTACAGCTCCCCGAACACAACGCAGCCTACAAAGATGGCCGCCACAAACAACAATACCCAACACTTATGAACTCTGTCACGTTCGAGCTTGCCAGCGTTCTGATCACACACACCTGAACCCAGACAAATGTATATAAGGACTCCGAGTTCACACACTCTGTGTCTTTGTTACCAGTCATTACCAAGCGTTTGTGTTTCATGGATCTGATATTCTAGATTTAATCTTGTTTCTGGATCTCCTGGTTCTTGATTCCTGTTTCCCCAACTCTGTGACTATATCCGAATATCCGAAAGGCAGTACGCCGAAGGAGTAGTATGTCCAAACTGATGAGCATCCGCACCCACATCTTACTATGATCTTCCTTGAACTCGATTCTGTTAGTTCAGACGTGGTTGATAGATTTTCTATAACAGCAACTCTGACAGTAGTTCCGGCTGCTAGCCAATTCCCGGGTTTATATTCAAGCGTGTAATTGTTGATGTGGTGGCGTTTTTCTGTACGGAGACGTTCATTTAACATTTTTCGAGCATCCGTTAATGTTACCTAGCCCTCAAAGTTGTGGAAAAATTCTCCTATTAATAATTTCCATCCATTATTTACCTTTGAATCCTGACGCTTTCTAACAATTCTTGACACGTCTCTGAAGTTTAGTCTCAGGAGCGTTGACAAAGGTGAGTTGAAAAATCTTTCCATCGCTACTGAAGGTGGTAATAATGCTAGTATGGCGGTAATTCAAAGTAAATTACTTTACACTGTGTGTGTACTGCAGTGATTGGTTTTTAATTGGATGGTTGTATTGCAGGTGAGTGAGATATTGTAGAAGAAAATTCCCATGTTGGAAGAGTACTCGTGTTTTAATTGCCCGGATAAATAAAGGAAGACGTCTTGAAACAATTGTGTTTTTGTCCGCGCTCATGTGAAGACACAAAACATTTTCCTTCTCTGTGCTATTAATGAGATTAATAATATTCTCCAAATCCTCAATTCACATTTTAAATTATTAAAAGACCTTGATTATTCTTTCAAAAACGTACGCACAGAGCATACAGAAGCTCCATTCTCTACGGGCCTGGGGCAAATCTTGTGTCATGTCATGTAAAGTGAGGGAAGATCACACTGGAAATTTGTGGTGATGTCTGTAAAGGATGGCAGGAGATCTCTGACATGGTAGATCTGGAAGAGATGGGTTTTTTTCTTTTCGGAATGACACTTGCTGTGCTGTTGGGAGGTAAAGGACTGACTCTGGCTGAAAAGATTTGCCAGGGGCTTGATAGCAAGCCATAGGAAGCCCACTTAAAAGCCAAACTTTCATCACTTTCCCCGGCACTTAAAGGAGAAAGTCATTACAGTGGCACTATTGTACAGAGTGTAGGTGTAATGATCCTGAGTGTTCTTCTCTTACTGGAGGGATTTTTGCCCTTTGCAACTTTTAGGTTAAGGAGCAATGTGATTCCAAGAGAGTCACGATTTTAGCTCGGCACACTGCTGTATTATTAGTCTCTTTTGTTTCTTGTCTTGTAGACAGCCATGCCCTATTTACAGCTCTGGAAGATAAGCAAGATGATTACGCTGTCACTAATTTGTATACTTTGTATCAGCCCTTACAGGATTTCATGGAATATTTTTTTTTACGATGGTTGTGGCCAAAAATGTACGTGTTTTGATTTTGCTGCAGCTTTTTTCATAATTTGCGATGCAACTTGTAGAGATTTTTGTACTTTTTTTTGAATTGGCGAAACTGCAATTGCAGAAATCGGTCTTTCACAGTGATGTTTGTCGGTAAATGAGACCTTTAAGCTGTACTCATGTTCATTGGACGTGACTCCGAGAGAGAGGGCTTTGGCTGAATGTGCGTTGTGATGATGTCACATGACACGTCCTGGCCCAAATCTGCAGAAACTCTGTGGCAACTTTGAAAAATTCTCAGAATATTGCAGAGTTTGCTTGATTTTGCGTTCATCTCTGCAAACTCAAACTCCTGGAGGGACCGTTATATAAATATATACATCGCTGAAATGTTTAGTTAGCTTCTTCATATATCAGTATTTGACAGAGGATTCGGTTTGCAGTCAAAACGTATGCAAATCATCCTGCGCCTTGACATCATCAAAACAGAGAAGAGCTCTTACACACTCGGTACAGACGACAACAAACAAAGGTTGTTGTTTAAAAGGCTTACTAAAAGACGTGTAATTTAGTCGACAGAAAAGAAGTGACTGAACGAACGAGCGATTAGCTCCTCGCTGACGTTAGCATGAACGTAGATCAGTGGAGGGAAAAGACGACGATGAGATGAATGCTTAAACGCCGTGACTGTATTTTACCACCGGTGATGAGACAGAGATTGATGTGGATGATGCTGATAAACTTCTGTTTCCCATTGTAAATGCATCATTCTTTCCCATTTGTCAGTCGTGTTGTCTTTCCGTTCGACATTAGGTTATAAATGTAGACGTAAGCATGACGTGTTTCGGTGGAATTTCAATGGAATCAAGTCTTTAAATGCATTTTCCTCCCTTTTCACTCTGGCCGGATATCAAAATGTGAGAACCTTTGATGTAGTTGAGATACATTCAAAAGAGACACATAAATCAGTTCAGGAAGACCCTTTCAGAACTATAAATAATAGAACATTTGACCATGTGAAGGGTTTTTTCTGTTCTTGCTCCAAGCAAACAGAAAACCTGTATATTATATAACATCCATGCCATTTAAATCCCACAGCAAAACCTGATGCTTTTCTGATTTAATGTTCTGTTTTACCAGGGAAAGGAACATCACGGCATTTGAATGAGATGCTTTGAAACAAAACTTTGAAACTAAGAGTCGGGTAGATGACCAGCGGAAACACTGAGAGAGAAAAACAAGACGTAGAAATGCCAGCGCTGTCCACATGAGTTCTGGCTCGGACAGTTCCTCAACCTCAACTACATCTGTCAAATTCACAACTGTTTTCAACCAGCGAAGGGACTAGGGACTTCATGCCCACTCTATTTTCCAACAAATTTAGTCGTTTCCCAAAAATAAACACACTAATAGTATTTTAAACTGACACAACGCTGACCAAGCAGTGACTGAAGATTCTGTAAATGCATTACGCAACACTGAACATACACGGTAATGAATGTGGTATTTCTTTGGCCCTGTTTACACGAGTGCGTTTTCGTTTTAAAATGAAAACCATCCTCGTCCACACTGGCGTTTGTGTTTCCGTCCACGCCACACGACCAAAAACGCACGTCACATGATCATATGATCATTCGCGCACACACACTGGGCATGCGCATACAAGTGTAAACAGGAAGTCGGTTGCTAGTCACAACATGGCGTTTCGTGTAGGGCTTACGCCGCTTGAAATGAGATTTGTTGGCGATCGCTCTAATCGTAACTCGCCTCTTGCGCGTGTAGCAGCTGCAGTATTATAAAATACAGAATTGAACTGCACAATGGCTGATGAGAATGACGACAAAGCCAGCAAAGCTTGCGGTTCAGTCTCTGTGTTGTTGTGTATACGATCGAGGTAGCGTAACGGTCATGGGGTAGGGGCTTGACAGATCAGGGAAAGATACGCAATGATCCAGAAGACCCAACAGGGGGCGAATGTGGGCAGCCACGCCTTCGTTTCCAAAAGTCTCCGTTTTCGAGGATCGAAAACAGTGTAGTAGTGTAGACGACAGGCGTAACCATAGCAGCAGCTATGTGTTTTAAATTCGTAAACGCACAGGTGTAAACAGGGCTTAAGTCTCTCAAGCTTCATATCTGACAGTGTGCTCACACTGGGTATGAAAGTAAAAACTTCCAACTTTGTTTATTGTCCCCCTCCCCCCTCCCCCCCTCCCCCCACTATAATCTCAACCAAATGCCCTGTGAACCTTTCTGGCAAGCTTAAGAAAAAGGAAACAAATAGTGCAACTCTTGTTCATATTTGTATTTGAATCTGTTCAGAACACTTCATCTGGATTACATTACTGATTCACGCCGTGCTTTAGCCTGAGTAGGAGTGTAGTGATATAAACTTTTTATTACACCTAATGTCAAAGGTTTGTACAAAGCCAAGAAATCACAGTTGCATCGCTGCAGCAGGTTTCCCATCCCTGCTGCCTGCGTTTGATTCTGATCAGTCTCTTTGTGTTTGAAATAGCCTGAGGCTGATGTACAAATGTGCCATGTCACAAGTCTGTCTGTGCCCGTATGAGTCATACTCGTGCCTAAAGGCAGCAGGAGACCTGCGGTGCATGTGGAGGAAAGAGCCTTCAACCACACACCGGCTCTACCAAGATATTCTGATACAACGCACCAAGTTTCATGGATTGAAGATATGTTTTATTAAAACAACAACCAGTCGATGATTCTGTGTTTGTTAACGCTCGGTCGGCATGTTAATGCTGTCATGGAAATCCACCGAGAGAAAGATTGTGTTTTTGCAAGAGCAGCCTTAGGCAGTGGAGAACAGAGTGTTTTAATGTACAGACGCCTGACTGATTGGTGCTGCTTCCCTCTGATCAGAGAGACTACATATATCATGTGATTTTTACACATATTTCAGTTATTATCACATGATTCTGACACATGATTCATTTATTTGAACATAGAATTTTGACACATGAATCATTTATTTTCCCATATGATTTTGGCACATGAATCATTTATTTAAACATATGATTTTGGCACATGAATCATTATTTAAACATATGATTCTGACACATGATTCATTTATTTATACGAATGATTTACACACGATTCATTTATTTGAACATATGGCATTTGGCACATGAATCATTTATTTTCCCATATGATTTTGGCACATGAATCATTTATTTAAACATATGATTTTGGCACACGAATGATTTATTTAAACATATGATTCTGACACATGATTCATTTATTTATACGAATGATTTTCACACGATTCATTTATTTGAACATAGAATTTTGACACATGAATCATTTATTTAAACATATGATTTTGGCACATGAATCATTTATTTTCCCATATGATTTTGGCACATGAATCATTTATTTAAACATATGATTCTGACACATGATTCATTTATTTATACGAATGATTTTCACACGATTCATTTATTTGAACATATGATTTTGGCACATAATCATTTATTTTCCCATATGATTTTGGCACATGAATCATTTATTTAAACATATGATTCTGACACATGATTCATTTATTTTCTTTTTTTTTTTTTTTTTTACACGTGATTCATTTATTTCCACAAGCAAATCTCTAAATTTCATATAGATAGAAGTTTACTAAAAGCTTTATGCAACAAGCTATAAGTTAACCATTTGTATCCGTTTATTACAAATACATAGCTTATTATAAGATATAGCTCATGCAAATTCTTCATATACGTACATGATGTTCTCAGTGAACTCTTTGCTCAGAATAATTACTGGCTCATCAGCAAATAAACCGTTTTCTGTTTTACTCTGCTTCCTGCGGTGCCATAAGCAGGCCTTATTTGGGCATGTTTGGGCGTGGCTTTATGCAAATGAGTGCAGCTGTGATCGAGTAATTTAGAATGTGCGGGATTTATCATCGCTTTATCGTCCATTGCATATAGCTGTGTAGTCCTTATGCACAAATGTAGAACTTGTTCTCCGTATGCTTGGATATATAAGTCTGGTCCTACGGAGAAGAAACTTGGATAATTTCTGATGCAGTTTGTTCTTTTCAGAGGCTTGAACTTTCTGTTCTGTCGCTGGAACCGGGCTGTGATGATCACTCGTCTTTTCCTCTTTCTTTTTCATCCTGGTCTCAGGCTAGATTCATAGAAATTCTGACAATGAAAGGGATTCTGTTAAACTTCACACAAATGAGGTGATAATCAAAGCTACAACTCCCAACCAGCCTCCTCAGCCTATTTAGAATGATTTTTATATTTTCATACAAGCACTTAGATGACAAATTCCCAAACCTCTCAAGCCCCGAGACAGTTCTTTTAGCGTTATTCATCTCAATTAACGTTGTGTTTGCTTTATTCTTTCGTAGAGGGCTGGTGACATTTGCTGACAGTTTGGTCTTGTTCGGCACGTGCTCACCTGTCTGCACACTGTACTCACTAATGCGCACCTGATATTATCATTATTTTATATTTTCCGTCTGGCTTTCCTTTCATGACTGAGGGAAACCCAGAAGAGAGACAGAAATAGACGAATAGCTCAATCTAGTGCTGTAATTTCATATAATTGTCTTTTCAAAGCAGTCTAATCAAAGGAATCATTTTGTAAAGCCGAGGCATCCATCCTTATTGTTTAGAGTAAATAAACACAAAGCAGGTAGAACATTAAAGGACGGTACGGAGCTGGAGAGGAATAGCATGCATGACAATTAGTTCTTGGATCATTAGGAGAATTTTCAGATGCTGTGTGCATGCTTCTCTGAACATTCCCGGAAATCTTAAGCGTTCCAGAAGCTAATGAGAAGATATTGGTTTTGTCAGCGTGTGCCAATACTTGTTTTCTGCTTCGCCATTCAAATTCGGTTGTACTGCAAAGGACAGATCCTCAATAAGCCTGACGACATCTGGACGACCGCAGTCGAAATGTGACTACACGGTATGTGGGGTTTCATTTGCAGGTGTAGGTACTGTATGTATGTGTCTGCGAGACGCAGTATCTGATTTACGTGTCTTTGCTTGCACGAATTAAAAAGCCTAGCATGAAAAACCACATACTCGCACTTTTACCGAACATCAATATCACCTAAAGTTATCAGCTCTCTCAAATCCATCCATCGCCAATTTGTCAGATAATTCTCTCATACCCGTGCTAAGAAAGATGACGAACGCGCCACGTACTGTAGCAGAAGATTTTTCATCGACATCTGCGTTCGCAAGTGCAATAAAGCCATCTGCAAACAGATCCAATCTGTGGACGTCGACATCAGAACATACAGACTTCGTAATTAGAGATGATCATGACGTCTGTGCAGTGGTGTGAGATTCACTGGTCTCATCTCTATTCACCTCTATTTGCTGATAAGGGATTTTTTTTTCTTCATTGCCTGCAAATCCAATTATTATACTTTTGCTTGGTTGAGAATATCAGTCATATGTAAAGCGCTCATTTGAAAGAGAACGAGGAGTTAAATGATGTACCGCTAGCGATTACGCTGAACATTATTATATGAAAGGGAAATAAAATCAGCATGTTAGAAGAATAAAAAAAGTTACACATAGGTCCATAGAGGACAAAAAAGTCCATGTCGAAAAACTGTCATGGAAATATTAAATATTAATATTTTTTTCCACTTTCACTGACTTCGATTTTTTTTTTTTACCAGCATCAGTTCTGATCATAATTACCAAACATTCATTCACATTCAGAATTATAAACCTTTAAACACCGGTTTCTTTACACAATGCAAACATCTTCAAAGTTCAGGAAGCTTCTTTGACTCGTATGCATGGGGTAGGATGTGTGATTTCCAGTACAATATCATTGCTTTCTTTCAAACTGTTCACGGACACATATCATTTTCAGTACACACATACAGTACAAACCACAACTCTGATATCCATACACACACACACACACACACACACACACACACACACACACACACAATTATAGCTGCATCATTTATTCAGTCGATCTGGAGCGCTCTATAATACAGCAGAATCAGTAAAAATGCAAAGAATGTATTTTCCCCATAGGCTAAACCTACGAGAAAAAATGTAATGTTTTGGAATCTTGTCAACAAAATAAAAGCCTATTAACACAGAGTGCATGACTTTATGCTCAAACGTCACGGGGATTAAATATTGCAGTTTGAATGGGTTTCAATGGAGACATTTTTGTCCTGAAGGTCCTGAGTGGAACTATTTTGTGTGCCTAGTTTAAAATAGGTCTATGAAAGAGGGTGAAATATTAAAATATTAAAATTTTCCTACATGTATGCTGTTTGCATTAACACAGACAAAATGATAAAAAAAAATAATAATAAAATTTTTTTTTTTTAAAAATATGAAAAAGTCAAAAGTGTCCATAAAGACGAACAAGGGTTAAGACGGCCCACGTCTAGAAAAATGGGCCGGGGTTGCAAACCTCTACAACATTACAGGTTACGCCATGGTGACTGCTGCCATGTCTTTATCAAGATTGTTTTTGTTCCTTCAAAACCTGGGCTAGCTTTAGATCGATCAAGAAATCACTCTAAGGAAACTCAGGAAGGAGTCAGATCTGCAGTCTTTCATCGCCAGCGTTGCAGTGCCAGTGCACTGTCTATAGAAAGAGAGCTTTTTTCAACACTTCGGTCGCCAGTTGAAAAAACATGCGACGGACGTCTGTTTTTTTAAGAACTGCAATTTCAGCACTAGAATTTATGCAGCATTTGCCTCCCACAGAAGCAGAACGCCAACTCCTCACTCACTGCAAGAACTTCAGAGAAGACCTACTAAAGAGGTTTGCAAGTTCTTCAAACACAGATGTGGAGGTTCAGGATGGGGAACGGTGTATGACGGATGATGGTCGAGATGATAATGATGTGAGAGATCTACCAAACCTCACTGGAAAATACATATACAAATTTGTGTTGTTGTTTTTTGTTTAAGATTTATTGTGTCCTTAATTATTGTGCGTTTAAATACACAACTGCAGTTCAAAATTGTTACTTTTTTTTTTGTTTTTTAGCAATATTCTTGTTGAATGAATTAATTTGTTAAAAGCTACTAAATGGACCAAAAAACATTAAAAAAAAATAAATAAAAAAGCTCAAAACTACTGAAGAATATATATATATATATATTTTATATGACTGTCAACTTAAAAACTTGTGTTTATAATCATGGTAATTAAGTACATAAAACTTAAAATTCCTTTTAAATAATGTGGGGAAAAAAACTAGTTGAAACAACTTAATTTTTATGTGTAATCAACTTATAACCTTGTATTTATGCTACAAAAGATTAAATAAGTGTTCATTTAAAATACCTTTGATTGTAGAGGAAAAGGTCGTTGTTGGAGCTCAATGTCGTTCGTTAGTTGAAAATAATTTCATTTGTGTTTCATTAGACGTCGTAACTCAAAAAAGACTGATGCAGACTGTTGCATTAACCTTTTGTTGTTGTTGAGCCTAAACATTTGTTTTTAGCGTGTACAGTATGTATGAACAGCCAGCAATATTTCAACATTTTTCTACAGAGACGATGCGAGACGGTGAGACTGTGCTGTTAGATTGCTAAAACTGTCTTTTATGTTTCCAGTGTGTGGAAATCTCAAAAGCCTCAAGAGACTCTCGTTCATCAAAACATATCACCCAAGGTCAAGAGCCTTACTCACAAGGCCTGAATATTCTTTTAATCAACAGCACAGGAAGTTGATTCTGTCTTTAATCTGTGATTGTGTTCTGTGGGGTGCTGGAGAATATGACCACGTTGTTCGACCCAATTCACTAATCCTTTAAAACAGCCAGTTATATTACAGTATGTTCTGAGACGTTGTGAGATACTGTCAGGACTAGATTGTATTATCGACCTGAAACATCTGTAAATGCTGTAAAACATACAAGGGAAGAAATATAAGCAGAGAAACACAGCAGTGTGTGCTGTTATAGGAAAAGAATCAACCATTAATCAATGATTAATAACTAACCTTTTTTTTTTTTTTCAATAACAGCAGTGTTTTTCTTCTCTTGTACACAGTAATTTACCTTTTTATTTTCATTGTTATGTTTAACGTTGTGGTATTTCTGCAAAACAAGCAAGTTCCTGTGATCACTTATGTGATGGTACAGGGGTCCTCGAATCTAAATGTTCCACTGAGCTGAAGGTCCACGCAGTAGGACGACTGAGCAAGTGCAAGTGTATGTCCTCCTTCTCCACATCAAAAAATCCAACAGACACGGTCAGTTGTGCGTTATCCACGTTGTCTGTTGACTCATCAACGGCCAGTGAGATGAATTCAGCCGTTTTGACAGCATCACTAAGTTGCCTGAGCAAATCATCCGCAGGGGTTCCATTCGTCTTGCTCCTGTGGAATTTGGATACTGGAACCGGGTATGTGATTTACTTTGGTTATTATTTCATCTTTTTGTATTCCTTCAAAACTCGACTCCAGCACTTCACTCATACATTCTTTCATTAGCTCTGCAGCAGAAAAGGGCTTTTTGTGTTTGCCTAAGACCGAGGCAATCCTTAACGAGGCCTCTTTTTCCCGTTCTTCTTGTGTTGTATACTTTTTGCTGTGGCATTTTTTTCAAAACTTGCGAAGCAGAGATTGTTGTGTTTTTTTTTTCTTTATGGGAAACTACTTGAATTGGCGAAATTGCAATCTTTCGCAGTGATGTTTGTTGGTAAATGAGACCTTTTAGCTGTGCTCAAGTTTGACGCGCGTGAATCGAAGACGGCGTTGGCTGAATGTACGCGTCTTGGCCCAAATCTGCAGTATTTTTTATTTTTTTTAAATTGCGTAGCTGTAAACAGTCATGCATCACCAACCCGGTTTTTTTTCTCTCTCCAAGTTAATAAAATGAAAAACATAGCTTGTCACGTTGCCGAGAATCTCCTCTATCCCGTGGTAGAAAACTTACCGACTCTTACAAAATGCTGACACTGGAAAAAAACAAAAAAAAACCCTTCACCATGTCAATGATTTTACATTTTTCTTTGTCAAATAACAACACTTTTTTAAAAATCTGTTTGTTATTAAACTTGGATTACGTGGAGTGTCTGTCACACAAGTCATTGTGAAGGAGTTGTTAGTATACAATCACTTAAACAGCACATAAACCTGTGATTGGAATGAAATCCAAGGCGGGGTACACCCTGGACAGGGTGCCAATCCATCGCAGGGCACAATCACACATCCCATTCATACACTACGGACACTTTAGACACGCCATGCATGTCTTTGGACTGGGGAAGGAAACCGGAGTACCCGGAGGAAGCCCCCGCATCACTGGGAGAACATGCAAACTCCGCACACATATGGCCCCGGTGGGAATCGAACCCCCGACCCTGGAGGTGTGAGGCAGACGTGCTCACCACTAAGCCACCCTGAAATTAAACCAGATTTGAGAATTCAACATCGCTGTGGTGTAATCCCTCGTGAAGCTGAATGAATGACTTCAAAATATGTTCGAATTTATCTGTCACTATTCTTCAACGAGTGCCTGAGTAGTGAGAAAGTATGTGTGCACTGTGTGCTGGTGAAATGTAATAATTTCCCCTAATAATTAGTAATAAACAATGAGATAATACGTGAGCGTTCCTGGAAGTGTCATTTCCGTGAAGCACTCGGTCGCCTTTTAATTGTCCATAATTTTTTACAGGTCATGATAATTATGCACAGGCTATTTTTGGTCAGGACAGTGGTGCAATTATGAAAATGATGGTCCTTTATTGGAGCTTTAAGGAATTAATGCCAAATTGCACAGAACTCTAAGCACAGTCAAAAGGTTAATGAATACATCATTTATTGCGATTCAGTATAAATAGAAGGTGCATTTGTTTTTGGGATTTATTTCTTTCTTTATTTTTTAAATTAAGCTTGCTTGAAAGCTTCACACGAGACTGGGTATGTACATCGGGAACGGGATGAAACATAAAAAGTGGTGCGATCACAACATTTTTACTTTCATGAGGCGTTTGAAGGGCGTTTGAACTCAAAAACTGCACAAAAAAAAAAAAAAAAGAGTTGGCCCTAGCCCATTATTATGTTCTTTGTTTAATGATTATTTTTTGCATTAGTTTTTGCCACAAGTTCAAGGGTTACTGTTTTGCGTTTGTTTGTATTTCCAATTCAAATCTAATCTGCGTTTGCATCCGTCTCCGCCTCTAAATCGTGACAGCAACACGATACATTAAGAGCCAGGGGGATGTAAACTTTTAAACATGTGTAAATTGTTATCATTTTGTTTAGATATCTTTTTCTTTTCATTAACACCGCCCTTCAGAAGCTACATCAGATATTTACATGTTTCCCAGCAGACAGAATAACAAGAATTTACGCCGACATTTTGCAGGTTCTGCATGGCGTATGACGTCACCTTCATAACGAGTCTTCCAGAGACGTTTTATTCGTTCACGTGTAGCAAAAGCATGCGAATGAAAACAGAAAACACGCGTACAAACAAAACTCGGCCGGAAATAAATTCAGTATCAGATCTACACGCGACACATGCATAACGTGATCCATAGAAAATCCACAAATAAGTGCATCTATAAATCCATTTGCTTTAATGTCAGCCCTTTTCCTTTTGATGCATTGAACTGGCAAGATTGAGCCACTTTGCCTTCCCTAACGGTCCGTCTCCACACGTAATGACCTGTAATCACTTGGACACGCTGACAGAGATTCACTGAGCATGGACCCACCCAGCACTTGCTCCCTTTAGTGACAAATACAGAGAGGAAAAAAACCAGACAAATGGCAGCCAGATGGTGCACACAGCACGCCTCCACCCCCCAACTCCTTATATCCCAATGTTTCAGTGTCACTCTTTTTTTCCTGCAATATCTTTATCCATGACCATTTCTACTTTCACTTTTTCCGCTGTCGTTTTTTTTTATAGCTGTGAGTGACAGCCGAGGAAAAAGAATTGCCTATGACAGGCTACAGACAGCATTAAACCCTGTCCCTAAGTGGTAGATTTAGATTTAGATGGACGTGCATAAAATATGACAAGGGACCAAAAAGACACAAGCACGTATGAGTGGCACCTGATGAGGACTGAACAGGCCAGCAGGCTCGCTGTCAATGTGCACACGTCAACGCACCGATTTAACAAATAAAAGGTACGATCGTTGATTTGGTGACGCTTTCTGTAGAGACGTTTCGTTAACGTTTATGGAAGGAGTCTCCACTTTTAGTAGTCAGTAAGTTTTCCGTCTTCAACCTAACAGACTTTGCGCTTTCTTGGTCAAACTGTGTAATTTTTTTTTTTTTTTTTTTGTCTTATTAACTTAAAAAGCAAAGAAATAGACACTGGTGACGTTTCTAACTGCTAAAATGTAAGTGATACCAGGAGCTAACTCGTCGTGCGGGCGTTCCACAACGTTAAATGTGACTATTAATGGATAAAAAGTATGACCTTGTTCAACAATAAATAGAAAGATTTTAACCATTCACTATAAAACACATTAGACATGCTGTTAATGGATAATAATCTTAACAAACGTAAGTCTGAGCTGCACCACAGCAGCCCGTCATTGATTTTCTTTCTTTCTTTCTTTCTTTTTCTTCTAATCAACACACTCTGAAGTGTGTTATTCCTTATGTAATACCTGAAGAACAAACACCAAGACTGACCAAAGTCAGAACTGTATAACTTCTCCTGTAATGGTCCTGCTGAGAAAGCAAGGCGCTGCAGAATGGAACAGTTGAAGAATTTTTTTCAAATCTTCTGACACATCGCATTTTTATGCATTTTCAGTTCTTATGAAGGTGAAATACATGGCATGAAACTTTGAAAGTGCATCGCAACAAAAGTTTAAAATGCAGTCTTATGGGAATATAAAAAGACAACTGAAAATATGGGGTAAAAAATTTAATTCTAACACACACACACACACACACACACACACACAGAGAAAATTACTAATCAGAATGGTCCTTAGGGCAGCTTTACATTGGAGACAGCAAAGAAATTCAGTGGTTCAAACATCCAGTGGGTGGAACTGACTTCTCAAACGATTGTCCTGTTCATCCCCTAGCTAGTGACAATTCTTGGGATGCTCTTTTGCTAGCTTGCTACCATGTGCTTTCCATTTATATAAATGGATCACACTGATCTGTCAGGACATTAAAGCGGACCAACACGTCAGCAGCAGATCCTTTAAGTCCTGTAAGTTGTGAGGACGGGCCTCCGTGGATCGGACTCGTTTGTCCAGAAAGTCCCACAGACGCTCGATCGGATTGAGATCTGGGGAATTCGGAGGCCGAGTCAACACCGTATCGTGCTGAAATATACCACTGCCATTAGGGAACACAGTTGCCATGAAGGGGTGTAGTCGGTCTGCAGCAGTGTTGAGGTAGGTGGTACGTATCAAAGCAACATCCACATGAACGCCAGGACACAAGGTTTCCCAGCAGAACATCGCCCAGAGCATCTCACTTCCTCCGCCGGCTCGCCTTCTTCCCACAGTGCATCCTGGTGCGTCTCTTCACCAGGTAAGCGATGCACACGCACCCGCTCATCCACATGATGTAATAGAAAATGATGCTCACGTGCCCGTTATAGGAGCTTTCAGTGGTGGACAGGGGTCAGCATGGGCACTTTGGTCTCCTGACGGTCTGCGGCTACTCAAACTTGCTGAGATCCTTATGCTTGCCCATTTCTCCTTCTGGCAACCCATCATCACGTGTTTACCTGCTGCCTAATATATCCCACCCATTGACAGTTGCCACTGTAATGAGAAAATGAATTTAATTCATGTCACCTGTCAGTGGTTTTAATGTTATGACTGACTAGTGTATGCATGTGCGTATTCATTCATTCATTCATTCATACATACATACATATATATAATCAGTCCATAATAAGCTGTGCGAAGTGCTTTTGAAGAGCTAGGAATATTATTATATTATTAGAAAGTTGTGTGTTCCAGTAACTTAGACACTGGAAAGTTCTATCATCTTGTTTTTCCAGCTTTCAAAAGCTTCATACAGCACATCACAGGCCTCAGGCTGGAGGCCCTCAAAAATGAGGACGTTGTCAGGAAGCGTGTCCACATTTAGCTGAGCAAACCACTAGCCCTTATCTGACAAGCTACACTGCCACTCAAAAGTTTTCAGACACCTGGAGTTTCTTAGGTTTATTAGAGTTTAATCTTTATCGTTGTCAAAGAGTAAAGAAAACATTACTGGATATGAAAGCTCAATTTATAAAGTGGTCACGTTCAGATGTTGATGAACGGGGGGGTGGGGGGGGGGGGTTACATCGGTTCCACGTGATTGAACTGAGTTACAGTAACATGGTTTGATCGTGTAATTTCTATACACTGAATAAAATTGCTTTAGAAACTGAAACTTGAAATTGATTCAATGTTAATTCCTTTTTTTTCAGTGTGGGAGTGTATAAACTTGTTAAACTTATATTAGCTGTAAAACATACTGTTCAGTATCTAAAAAAAAAAAACATGTGGCGTCTCTTATTGAAGTGATTTTTGGCCTTTTCAGATTAGATTAGATCAGCTCTATATTATTCCTATAAAACACAGCAATTTTTTGTAACATTTCTCAATGCACTAAACGTTTAACAAGAAACACTTCTCCATTCACATATAAAGTGCTGTGAAGAAGTATTTGCCCACGTCCTGTTTTCTTCTGTTTCTGTCGATATCTCATGCTAGATAGTTTTAGATCTTCAAATGACCATCGTAGACCATCCGGGTAACTCTGGGACGCTCGTTTCAACATACTACGATTTGAGATACATCAATTCTAATCTAGGATACTATTTAGGATGGATAGTGGGCGAACTGGGATGCAGTACTTGTTTCTGTTGTTCTGTTGTTAACACTGTTCCTATAATAACAGTTCATTCACGGAAGAGGCGGGTCTTTAGCCGGTTTTTGAATATAGAGACAGATTCTGTGGTCGGGATTGAGGTTGGAAGTTCAATCCACCACTGAGGAACAGTTAGTTTGAAGCTTCTGGAAAGGGACCTTGTGCCTCGCTATGTAGCCACTACTAACATAAACCTCAAGGAGAGAGTTGCGGTAGGGGGCGCTGTTCCAGACAAGGTCTTGTAGGTGAGCATCAAGGCCTTGAATTTGATGCGGGCGGCTACAGGAAGCCAGTGGAGGGAGATGAAGATGGGTGTGACATGGGTTCTCTTGGGCTGGTTGAAGACGAGGCGCGCTGCTGCATTCTGAATCATCTGAAGGGGTTTGATGGAGCTGCTGGGAGGCCCGAGAGTAGTGAGTTGAGATGACAAGAGCCTGGATTTATATGACAGATGCTAATATTCTAATCAGTTGAAAAGAGAGAGAGAGAGAGAGAGAGAGAGAGAGAGAAGGAGATGCTGGTGAGGAAATGATGGTTTGTCATGGCTATAAAGTACAGTAAGTGATAGCAGGAACTAACTTGTCTCACGGATGTTCCACAACTAGTTAAATCTTAACTATTACTCATTTTTATACTAACAACTTAAACAGGGAATTGTGTGGTGGACGCTCCACGTGATCTAGCTCTAAGTATAAGTGGATTTTTATGAATGTGCTGCTATATAATTGTGATCTGAATCAGGATGCATCCCATCGACCCGTCACTGATTATTTTCCTCAAGCTTTCATCAGCTTATTAAGAAAAGACAACAAAGACAAACAAAGGCTCTGCATCTCATAGACCAGAAAATCCAGATCACCAAGTCATCGAGGAAAGGAAAAAATAAGGAGATGGAAGGTCATTTGTGTGCGAATGTTCATAAGTGTTAAGGAACTGGACGATATTTGATCCTAAGCAAAGGATTTTGTTCGGAAAAGTTACGAAACTGAAAGGTGAAATGGATGATTATGAAGATGCTCAGCGGATCCGTGTAAATTGAGGCAAAGCTAAATTGAGAAAGACAAAAAAAAAAGAAAAAGAAAAAGCTAATTGCAAAGCAAATAAGAAGAAATAGGCTGTCGAAGACATTTTAGGGTTATTTTTCCTTTAAAAAATGTCTGACATTCATTAAATTTTTTCTAATTAACATGAGCTGTCGTTGACAACCCATTTCTTCTTATTTGCCTAATTGTATTAGCTAAAGATTTTGACTCTGGCGCGGAAATCTGATGGCTAATTACCCTCATTAGCAAGCTATTCATGCGGTGCAAAATCTGCATATTCTAAAAAAAAAAAAAAAAAAGAACGAAAAGAAAAAAGAAAAAATCCAACATTGTTAGTGTTACATTGTGTGTTGCAATGCCGATGAAGAGATAAATATGGGTTGAAATCAAGCATCCGGATTAGCACCGTGTCTCGTTCTTCAATCCAATATAACTGAAAGATCATTTTGTTCATAATAAGTGTGTCACTCGAAAACCCAGGCATCCATTTGCACGTGATGTTTAACTCATCTGGATGTGTCATCTGTCTGAACATAATGATGGTCATTTCAATTTATTTCGCATTTTGATGAGGGCCTTTCCGCCATAAATTGGCAGCCCACGATAAAGAGATTAATAATAATTATTCCATCAGAGACATGAGACCGTGGACGCGTTGGCAGCGTTTGGCCCCGAAATATTCTGCATTAAGTGTCTGGCACAGTACACACCATGTTGTGTTACTTCACACACACAGGAAGTGTGAAGTAGCCTTATCAACCTTGGCATTTTAGCCTTTCAGTTTCCAATAATGGACAAAACAACATTCACAGTAAACAGGTTCATAAATAGCCATGCTTTCATATACCCGTACTTTGATATAAAGAGATCTTAAAGTCCGGGTCAAATCACAAATCCAACCCATTCTAGCACAAAACATAAAAGGAAACATTTCATAAGACTTGGGAGATCCAATTTCCCATGATTGAACTGTGAGTCACATCAAACAACTCGATCTCGCAAAGTTTGTAGTAATCCTGAATATTAATGCATTATTTCACACACAACAGTCTCTAGAATTTACTCCGAATAGGTTTTACCGTTCCAGTCAGGACTTCCATATTCTCATCGGCCAGAACTTTTCCGGGATTACCTTTCTGTCCTTTTATGCTGCCATCAGCAGTCTGTTTTATGTTTCCTCCTCAGTTCTCGATGTACTTGAAAATTAAATGTGGTGTCTCCTGGAGGAAGCAGCTGTAAGCTTGACAGCATTACTGAGACGGTAATGCGCTGTATGCACGATCTCTCTGCGTCCTGCTTCCCATCAATCATCTTCTCCGTCAACCTTTAAAATGTCTCTTTTAAATGAACATTGTGTTCGTACTAGAATAGGAAAGTTCCAGGTAGCTACATGTTAAAAACACGGTCCTGTATTTCAGCATCATCTCTTTTATGTACACCCAGATTTTACTGTTACTGCTGCCGCTCACATACGCATTAGACACGTGCTGGTGAATGAATTTATGAAATCTCTCAGATTAATGACGGCATTTATGTCTCTGTGATAACATTGTGAACATCAAAGCATTTTGTTTGAATATAAAAGATCATACATGCTGTACAATATGACAAGTTTTTGGTTATTTATAGCAATGTTCATTGCAATATTTATAGCAAAGAAGTATTTGTTTGACATTTGCATTATTTGCACAGAATGAATTTATTTATTTTTTTCACTCTGATATCAAAATGCGTTCACCAACATATTAATCTCTGTTTTCTATTCATAACCCCAAAGCCCTATATTAACAAAAATGTTTATTGAACCTGTCAAAAAATGAAAGTGCTTATTGAATTGCATTTTGCGACGTTGATTCCCGCCTCACTAGCATGACCCTGTGTGTTCCCTTTCTGATTGTAGTACATCCAGAGCAGAACACACAAAAAAGCTGCATTTGGATTTCTCTCAAGGTGAATGTTTTAAATTCATCTTTTACTTTAATGAGTCATGTTGCCATGTTGATACAACTCGACAATCAGATCCGACTACAGGAGAATCTGAAAGCCAAAGCCGTCGGCTATGAATAATCATCAAAAAACACACACACACAAAAAAGAAACTGTAATTAAAGGAACGCTGCTGTGGTTGTGTAAGGAAATATTTGCTACAGATATATCTGTGGTCCCTAAGAGAATTCTCTGATTCTGATTTTTTTCATACCGAGAACTGGCCAGTGGGCGTTTGGCTAAAATTCAGATGCTGGTTTCCAAAATTAAACATAATTTAAGAGTTAGCTGATCTCCACCAAAATTCAGGCATTTTAATACGTACTAATGTAATTAGATTTGAATTTCATACTGTAGCAGGTGTGGGCTCCTGAACTTTATTACACGTACAAGTACACAGGTAATGATCATTTTTCAAAGTTGTATCACCTTAATATTTCATATTTTTGCAGAGGCAGGAGGCCATGATGTCTGAAATCGCCATGATATCTGAAGGCAGGACGCCATGATGTTTTGTTCTATTTTTTTTCACAGATATCATTTACATGATAAAATCTTAATCCCTATTTATAAAACATGTTAAATGCTTCCCTTTTCCACTGGTTACTCCTTGGTGATTTCCTTCTCTGCTAATTTTTCATGACATGCTTTGCTTTGTGTTATTTTTCCTCGAGTCCACATTTGATAAACGTCTACCACGGATAGATGTTTGTGGAATTGCTTTTTTTTTTACTTACATTCACCCCCTGAGAGATTATACTGTGGATACTACAAGGTTAAAGTCTCAATTCATTTTCTTTTTATATGTATGATTTCATGCTCAAAAAGATTATCATTTATTTATGCATTTATGGGCAATGAAACCCAGTAAAACCCAAATAAAACCTAATAAACTCCAATAAAACCCAGTGAAACCCAATCAAATTAAATGAAACTCAATAAAACCTCCATAGAACCCAATACAACTGTAAATAAAATGGAAATTGAATAAAAATAAAATGAAATAAATCACAATGAAATCCAGGGAAAGCTAAAAGAAATCCAATTATACCCAATGAAATCCATAAAACACAATGATACCCGATGGAAATAAAAAACAAAACCTTGAATCCCAGTGAAACTTAAACAAATTAAATAAAACTAAATAAAACTGTATAGAGCCCAATAAAACTATAATTAAAATAGAAATGGAATAAATCCCAATGAAATCCAATAAAACCTAAAAAGAAAATAAGAAAAGAAAAGATACTCAATTAAATCCAATGACACCTAATGGACCTCAATTAAACCCAATAATAAGCAATGAAACTCAACAGAACACCATAAAACACAAAGAAACCCAATAAAACACAAAGAAACCCAGTAACACACAATTAAACCCAATAATAAGCAATGAAACTCAACAGAACACCATAAAACCCAAAGAAACCCAATAAAACCCAATGAAACCCAATAAAACCCAATGAAACCCAATAAAACACAAATAAACCCAATAAAACCAAACGAAACTCAATGACATCCCATTCATTTTGAGTCATCAATAGTATGCAGATATAGGTGTCCAGGTTATGGTTAATTTTAAGGATTTTTTTTACTCTTTCTGTGTGATCCTGAACAGAAATCATTTAAATGGTAACTGCTGCAGGCTGTGCATGCATTATTACTGGCTTTATTAAATGTCTGCTTAGAAACAGCTCATTGGAGACTTGTTATAAATTTAAATACAGTTTTCCAGATTTCAAATGATGCTACCCATCTAATTAAGCTTAAAAAAAATATACAGTCAGTAAAAATCTGTATACTGTATAGGATACATGGATGTTGATCACTCCAGTATTTGGGCAGAACGCAGTTTTGTAGCAGCATGATTTTTAAAATCATATGAAAGTAGAAAAGTGTCTAAAAATTTACTTTAGATGAATTTGAGAAAAAAAAAACAACAACATCAAGAATACACAACAATATCATTGTCACACCCTACGTTTATTCAACAGCCATTAGCCGATTGTTCTTGTTAAAATCCATAACACTATTTAAATTAGAACTTTGTAAAACATAATCCATAATCACTGTATAAATCTTTTATAAAGCAATGCGGGAGAATTCATGAAAGGCTTTATTTAAAAAATAAAAAAAAAATGACATATGAGGTTACATATGAGGTTTATTGGACTTTCAGTAATGGGTCAAGTTTTTATTTTTATTTTTTATTAACACCATATTCATGACGAATGGGGAAAGTTGTACAAGCTATATATACTAAGTGAATTGGATTACTGCTTTAGTCCAAGGGCATTAAATCCTTCCATATGGCTGACATATATCTGTATTTACGCTTTGTAAGTGAATATTATTGGAATGGTACTTCAGATTCATTTTGAAAGCAAAAGCAGGACCAGCACTTCAGCTCAATGGCATTCTTACATGGTCCAATCAAAACATACAGATATACCTATCAATGGGTAAAAGTGGGCATAAAGTGGACATGGTATAAAAGATTTCTCATACTTTATGAATTTGCTGTTAGTAAAGACAAAACAATAAGTTCCAAGATATAGTTTTTAAAAACTGAATGCAACCTATAAATAATGAGAAGGAATGATTTTTTCCCCCACAATGCAGTAAACGTCATAAAAACATATTTCACATTTCCAGTAGGGCTTTTTAAAATATTTATGCATTTCTAATGAAAATATTGTGAAGGCCCAATGTTATCTGGAGAGTTAGCTGGAGATTTGTGGATCTTTATGGTTTAGTTATGATAATATTCTCATTTTCGAGCCCAATGAAACCCGCTGATAATAATTCTTACAAATTATTTATTAGTTCAGCTGTATAAATCGGATACTTTTGTAGTGGTAATAATAGTAGATATGTGGTACAATGCCTGTGGCTTTACGAGTTATCTCTTACTCTTGAAGATTCAGAGGTAAGGTTTTTCCAACTCTCACCTTCTAAGCACTAGTTTAGCTTGACGTCTTTCTCTGGGTGCGTTAAAAAGGGAGGTTTCAGGATTTCATGTTGTTGTGTTGTTGGATACGTGCTGCGTACTGCTGTTTTTCTTACGCTGTTGTGAGGCCAGTGCGTTTACTATTTCACTGTGATCAGAAATAATTCAGTGCTGAGCACTACTTCAGGCTGTGCATGCATGATTACTGTCCTCCACATATGTCTTGATACAAACAAGCTTCAGGCTTTTAGATTGATCTTAAAAAAAAAAAAAAAAAAAGAAAGAAAGATAGAAAAACAATGAGTGAGCAAACATTGATGCATCTGGACTATTTCAATATTGTCTACTGGTGAGTAGACAATGATGAGCTAATGATGAGTTAGTCATGATTATCCATGCACTCTTATTGTAAAGGGTTACCATGACATTAATGAAATATTAGACTCTTGACCACAACTTGCTGAAGCTTTCCATTATCAGCCGTGTGAAACTCACCCATTGTTCCAGTGTCGTTAAAAAAAACGCTGTGCGTGTCCTTGATCTACATCCGAACTGGAACTGCAGCTCCAGCCAAAGCAGTACCATGTGTTGTTCACAGCCTTTAATTTCAATTTATTCGATTATTGTCTTTTATTTCTTTCCCTTAATTTTATTTCTTACCACTGATTTGATTTTCTTGTCGCTATTGTAAAGCACTTTGTAAACACTGTTTTAAAAGGCGCTACATAATTAAAGCTGTACTTACTTACTTACTTACACCCACATGCTAATAATTGTACCTTTCCTTGTGGTATACTGCATGAAACTGAAGCACACAGGCTTCTTCCATTCAAATTCAAACGACATTTTCAAGCACAATTAAAGCAACAATCGGTTGTTTATCACTACACTCCAAAATGCTGTTAAATGTTCCTAATCTAATAACAATTATTTTTAAACATAATCTTGTTGAGTCCACAGCAGGGTGAGACTTCATGCATTCAGGGTTCTCCAGCCTCCTGCGTGTTATAAAGCTGGCTTTGTGCATTGAGACAGTGGGAGACTGCTGCTGCTGCTGACAGGGACCGGTTTAAATTGGCTGTTAGAAAAAGCATGTACGCTCTACAGACAGCAGGCTCTGAGATAGCCGGCCATCAGAGCTGAGAGGGTCAGCAGGGTTCGCGTTCACCAGAGACCAGGTCCTGAAATGTAGCTACATCATTAACAGTGACCACACACACACACACACACACACACACACACACACACACATACAGAGTCCTGAGAGTGGGGTAAATTCACACATACCGGGGCTTGGAGGGGTTTACTCTATGCCCAATGTTCCACCTATAAGAATCACTAGCCCAAATTCAGTGACATAAAAGAAGTGGGAGGTAGAAATCCCTCTTACTGAAGTTCTTTCATTCAGTGGATTTTTGTGTTTCATTCAGTGGGCTGAATGTTACCTTTCTTCTGTCTTCTGTGTGGGTGTTCATAGCAATAGAATTTTTTTTCTCTCTCTCAAAAACATGCGTTGCAAACTTTTACACAATTTAAAATATTCAAACTCAAAAACCTGGCTGCCTCTGCCAAGAGGTTACGACTTGGCCATAGTTGTGTGTAAGATAATTACTACAAACATACACCTAAATCGAAATGGTTTCAGAAACAACCAAGAAAGAAAATGTTATGCAATGGCCATCTCGGTCTGCAGATCTGCACGAGCAGGCAACAGCAAACAATGAATATAAATAATTTAAAAAACAAACAAACAAACAAGGGGAACGGGTGAGGATCAAAACCAGGAGACATGGAAAATAAAGCTCAGAGCTTAGCAATACAGAAACGCATGATAAGATGTTGAAAAGATCCAACAGGGTATAAACAGGCAAACTAATTAAGGGCCGAACACAAAACAGGTGGACACAGTCGGATAACAAAGCAACGCCAGGACGGGACTCAAGTCAGGACTAGAACCAAATCAAAGGCACATGGCAAAACAAACAAAACCGCATGGAGAACAAAGAATAAGAGCATGTAGAGCTCGCTATGTTGGGAACCGAGCCACATGCTGAGACAGGGAATTTGTGACAATAATCAGTTGTTCCCCCACCAGCCACTTTTTTCCTCTTTTTTAAAATATATGAAACAAAACAAAAACAAAAAAACATGCAGCTTGGCCTGGTACCAAAACACATCTGTCCTGAAGACTTCGCTTTATTGTTACACAGCTCTGACACTGGAGACTCCTTCCACGACTGTCTCCTTACAGAAAACACCATATCAATTAGACGTTGTCAGGCATGCCAATACCTGTGTATGTTGTTACTATAGAAACAACAACGTATCGGATCCTGTGATATAAATTACAGCCAGCCCTGTCAGAACTGCTGCTATTGAGAATTCAACGGCTCTGAGGTTCATAAGCAGGTAGACGTAAAGTAAACCCTGAGCAGTAAACCATCAGCATATGACTGAAGGAAACATTGCATCGAGAAAACAGAAGCTGTGTTCCTCCGTGCAGATGTTTGAGCCTGAAAAATCAGCCTCTTGCGCCTGCTGGCATTTCTGTGGCATTACAGAAGCGCTCCTTTCCAAGAACTGACAAGCTCTGTATTTGTTTTGCTATTGTTTGGAAACAAAATTGAAAAGGGAATTAATTCCCCCATAGTGCCTGAACTTACGATCTTCACTCCCAAACCCTCCCAAAGGCCTATACAGGCTCAGGACGTGACCAGGCTTCTAAACGTGTGTTTTGTTCTTAGCCTGATTTTACTCTCCAACATGTTTTTACAATCCTGCATGTGTATATATATATATATGAATCTGTCAGTATTCAAAAGGTGACATGAGGAGTTTTACAAAGTAAATACCGTTAGTCTGTGGTAGGAGGGGGAAAAAATCATTTTAGAAAACTATAATATGTATATTTTCCTTTCAAATGTACCTCACTTACAAGTTGCGCATTACTTGGAAACGATGATTCACCTCAGTGTTACATAATGGACAAAAGTTCAACACATTAGCACAGGATTCTTGTTGTATTTTGTGAAACGTTTCATGTAATGCGTGACGTGAGGTGTTCGTATCCACTCAGTGGCCATTTTAGAAGGTAAACCTGCCACAGCTGTGCACTTTGCAGTAAGGCCTGAAGTAAAGAAAATCAGTGCCAGTGCTGTTTTTGGCGTGTTAGTGTATGTTTTCATCGTTTTTGCATTCCATTAAGTCATTTCCATTAAAGGACATTAAATGTTAGATACATACTGTGCCATGTAGCATTACTTTCATTAAAAAAACCCACAAAATTAAGAACACAAAATGTTCAACAAATGCAAATCATGCAAATATTCAAAAATAGTCAAATATCCTATTTTTTTGTGGCTTATAGTGCCATTAGCACAGCACTTAAAGGACACTTAAAGGGATAGTTCACCCAAAAATGAAAATTCCGTCCTCAATTACTCACCTTCATGCCGTTCCAAATCCATAAGACTTCATTCATCGTTCATCTTCAGAGCACAAATTAAGACATGATAATGAAAGCTGGGAGATTTCTGTCTCTCCAAGTAAACAAAACTTTCAAGCTCCAAAAAGTTCATACAGGCATTGTAAACGTAATCCATGTGACTCCAGTTGTTTAATCCCAGTTTTATGAAGCGATACGAATGCTTTGTGAGTGCAAACAAACGAAGATTAAGTCTTTATTCACAAAATAAAAAGACTGTCTGTAGTTTTACGACTCTAGTTTTCTAAACATGAACCAGATCAGATTTTGTAGCAGAGTCACTTTGATGCTTCGTCCAATCACGTGCATTTATTTAGATGAAGGTAGTCCATCAAGCAGAGACTAGCTACAAAGCTAGAGATATTACAAACCTTTGTAAATTTTTCATGATTCGTGAACTGATGACATTTCTTTTTTTTTCTTTTTTTTTTTTTAAGTTGATAACAGTTTAAAGATGACTGGACAGAAAAGAATGCGTTTATTCTTCCAGTGGAAATTACAAAACAGATGTTTCTCATCTGTTCAGAGTCTGTGATTCTAGTCAAACATGGCAACTTGAAGCACTAATAATAAAATTAGTCTAGCTTATAGCATAGTAAAGCATTAAAAAGTCGCCATTCGGTCATGTTATTTGCTTATCCGGACCTTTGTGCGTAAGGAATTTTATGAAATTGGACCAGCACAAGTACCCCTGATGGAAGCATTTGTCGTAGTTGACAACTGCGAAAGCAGAGACCTGCGCAAAATAAAAAGGTATGGTAGTTAAACGTGATCATGTAAGTACCAGCACATTTCTAGTACTGCTTTGCACCAATACAGTCTCTGATACTTGTGTGGAAGTGTGTTTGCTCATTTTACCTACAGGGTAAAGGGTAGCTGACAAATTGCTCATATCAGCAGATGGGCTAGAAAATAATAACAGGAAATAGAACACCCTGGATTGCTCATTTTATTTTTCATTAGTATGATTAGCCTCAATCATCATCCGCAGTGAACCAGGAATAAAAATTATCCTCCGACCTGCAGGTGATGAGCATTATGCAAATCACAAAAGCCATCAGTGGTCATGAGGTCTGGATTAGGAAAACACATCTGTAGGTACTTTGATATTAGTTTTAAAAAAAAAAATAATAAAGCTTTAAAAAGAGCATTTAATGAATAAATGGGTTGATATGAAGACGGACCCCTCAGGTTTAACGCGATGTCTGTTCGTACTGTTGTTCCACTTTTCCGTCTGAGAAAACGTAAGACAAATATCTTGGTATTAGGAAAGGGTGGAAAGATACAAACAGCATGTACAACAATGTATGAAGTATGTTTAAAAAACAAAACAAACAAAAAAAAACAATTTGCAACATGCAAATATCACGTCCACGGTTCTCTGGCTAGCTTAGCTATATATTTAAAGGATTAGCTGTAAAAACTATAAAAGTCTACATTCATTATTTTTGCAACAATAGATTCTATAATACTGCCCTGAGGCAATATTATACATGAATGGTGTGCTTATAAATTTCCAGATTTTCTCTTCATGTCAGTAACCATTTGAGGAAAGACAAAAGGACTTGAACGCAGGTCTGTAATAATATATTATAGTTTTGTGGTTTCAGTTACAGAAGAACAATAATCTTCCCCCAACACAGTAAACAATGGTACAAGATCATGATATTTCATCAATGTCTCTGAGATCTTGGTGAGGGGCGTTTTGGTGTCTGCTCCTGGCCGTATCATGTCTGAGTTGATGTTTCAGTGCCTTCCAGGAATCTTTCCATGTTGAGATGAATGTTTCCTTGTCCTTGTGCTCAAGCATCGTTGGAATAACTTCAAGTTCAACATGTTTTGCCTGCAAGTCCTTTAACCCTGCTTTCTTCAGCTCCTGTTTCTGTCCATTTCTAGCTTTGCTTCATCTTCTCTCAGATTCTGCACTGGTTGTTCCGTGGAAGCACATTCTCTACTTGGAACTGGGAACTCCACAACCGTTTGTATTTTTCTTCTCTTGAAATATTCACTATTGGTTCTAGGATCAAGTGGTAAATTTGCTTGGGGCTCAGTGAGATTTGAAATCTTCTCTGGTTGCTTTTGGGAGTTTGGTTTAGAAAGCCTCCAAGAGTCTCTTCCCAGCCAGACTGAAGGGATATCGATGCTGATTTTGACTTGATGTGGAGTTGTTTCTTAAAATGCTTCCAAGATTCACATGTAATTTTCTCATAGCATGTCAGACTCATTCATATTTTCATATTTATTTTCAGATTTCAGATTTCTTTCCACCTTTCTTCATTTTATCTTTCCAGACATGAGGTTTGTCCATGATTAATAAAAACCCATCATATAATACAGAAGTACTTAATTGATATATAATAATTGATCTTATATTAATCGCTTTAATTGTCTCATGGCTGGGTCGATTGGTCAGAGTTGGATAGAAAATGGATGTTATTATTTATGATCTTACTTCTCCAGTGAACTCTTTCCCAATCTGTCCATCTCCATGTTCAGCTTCAGGCTATAATCCCTGACTCTGATTTCCCAGACATTTCTCATAATTGACACTCCAGAAAACACCACCTCTGGATTCTGGCGATATGATCAATAAAACATAACCGTTTAAATCAGTCAGCATTTGGGAGATTTCATCATCATCATCATCATCATCATAAGAAGAAGAAGAAGAAGAAGAAGAATGTAGGGCTGGAAGTACTCAAATGGATGACAAGCCCCATGGATTTTGGCCTGAAATTGATTTCATGTTATCTGGATTTCTTTCAATAACAGTTTGCTCGTTCGATCTGATTAAGCAAGTGAAGATAACAAAACACAAGAAGGCACTGCAGGAAAAACAAATGCATTTGAAAATGTAAGATGCAAAAACATCCCATATTAAAATGTTTATAGTTATAAATATTCAAATGATAGTCATTCTGTACTATTCTGTTCAGTTTATGTGATTCTAAAACATTGTCTCTATTGTCTATTTGTGGTAATATTCAACCCGGTTTCATCTGTGTGCATTAATTATTTATGCCACTAAATTAAGCACGGTTTGTTAAACCGAAATAGATGCCTGCACTTGCAGAAAATGTATGATTAAAAAAAAAAAAAGGTTTTCTCACCTGTGTGAGTTCCACACCAAATCTGAGCCGTTCTTTTTACAGGCCTTACGGGCAGCTCTTATATATTGCCTACTGTTGTCTGTAATTAACCTGAACCATGTGACTGAGACCCTTGGTTGTCCTATTTTTAACAGCGTGTAAGCAAGCTGGCCCCTGCTCCCAGTCATTCCTTACAGTCAACAACAATGCTTTAGCTCAGGGATTTACGATGCTCCAAAAAAATGACTATTTGTATATGCGTTACGCCTTTCCACAGCGTATCACTTAAACATGTCACTCTCTTCCACACACAGGTAGATCTCCGAGCACGGGGCTCGTTCTGGTGTAAATAGCGTTATGTAGATACCTTTCTGCAATTCGTCGTTTGTGTCGAGAAGCAATTTCATTTTTGGTCAGTTAATCTGAGCAGGTTTATGTGCTTTGGCTTGACTTTTGACTTTATTCTGCTAAACTGCATGAACTTCGGAGTCACAGGTGTTTGAGTTACACAGTCATTTTTAACTAAGTGCATTTTGCTATATGCCTAAATCATTGTCTTTTCAAATACATATTAAAATAGTAGATCTTAATGAGTATTTATGGGTTACAGCACAGTGAAATTCTTTTCTTTGCATATCCCAGCATGCCAGGAAGTTGGGGTCAGAGAGGAGGGGTAATACAGCGCCCCCTGGAGCAGAGAGGGTTAAGTGCCTTGCTCATGAGCCCAACAGTGGCAGCTTGGCAGTGCTGGGGCTTGAACCCCCGACCTTCCCATCAGTAAGCCAGAGCCTTAACCACAGAGCCCCTAAAAGCTTCATTTCTATGCATCAAAGATGGTGTGATACAGTTAGGTTCAAAACATTTTTGTTTTTGGAACAAAAAAGTGATATCTTCACATTATCAGATATACATGTCCTACACTGCACGCAATTCTTGCTTATTTTACCACTCTGAACATTTACATTACAGTACCCGTTTAATGACAATGACTAATTCCGTGCACTCTTACATAAGCGTTACATAATAAAGAGTAAGCCCAATATAGCCCCCTGACACCAGACCCACATGAACTATATGTCCATGACTTCCATTAAAGTGCTAATGTGCGTGACATCTGGCCTTCAAATATGCGAGGACTATACCGTGCTTAAAAAAGGAATAGAAATAGCTCAGAACAAGCCGTTCTGCAATTGCGCCCTCATATGTTTTTACATTTCTAATGTCTGGCCTGACCTATTAAATAACCTGTTACGACACACTGCCTCCGCTGGGTAGTAAAATACGGCAAACACTGGCTTTATTCATGTATAGCGGATTAAGAGAATGAGGTTAAGCGTGTAGCATTCACTGCAAAGCCACAGTGTGTTATTTCTCAATGTAAAATAAACATTTAATAGCTGTTCTTGAGATAAGATCATGTACGATCAACTTTTATTAATCTCTCACGGGATAATTAAGGTGTTACAGTGACATCATTGTAAAAATAAGAACGGTGAGGTTAAAAATAAATAAATACAGGTGCAATCAAAATGATTCGACCCCCTGTTGCAAATCAGGTTTATTTTCAAAATGTACCGACTTTCAGCTGTGTGCGATGAACAAATCAAACAAAAGCGATTGAAATAGTTCAACACGACGAATGCTTCAAGTGTTTTCCCCAAATTCAACTGAAAATGCGACTTAGTAGAGAACCCTTTTGCTGTTATGACCTTCTGGCAGCGTTCCTGAGGAATCTTAACCCATTCTGTTCAGGGGGTCGAATAATTTTGAAACTGGAGAACTAGACTGATCTCTGTTCATGCTACTGTAACATCTGTGCTGAAATAATCTTAATTCTGTTCTGTTGATTAAATGTATTCGGTTATTTAAACAATTTAAAATGTTTAAAACTCTTTTTTTGTGAGCGCGCAGGAGCATGGCGGACATTTTGACGACTGGTAGCTGATTGCAAACTGAATCGAATAGGCTCATGTCCATTTCTGTATTATGAGGAAAAAAGTACACCTACGTAGCTAGCAAGGTTTTCGACCTCTTTAGGTAGACTCACTAGCTCCTTGCACAACATGAGTCTCCTTTGCAGACAGACAGCCAAGGTAAGGTTAGCCAGCACATGACATAAAAACATTTCCACGTGTGTTGTTGAAATATATTTTATTTTCTTCGATTTAGACATTTTGGTTCAATCCTGACTCACAATTTTTGGATATTTTCCAGAATTCAGCTGCAGGAGTATCTGTCAGGTGTTCCCTGACCGCCTCACAAATGTCCTCTGTATTTCACTAAGGACGTGTGTGGTCATAAATCTTTTTGTTGACCCCTTAAGATGTCGACTAAGAGGCTTACTAAGTAATAAGGCATTTATTGTATGACACATTACTGCATTTCTTTTTTTAATTGAAGGCTGGTGTTGAAAAGGTTGAGATCCTGATTCCTAAGCTTTTAAGCAGAATGAAGAAAGTGCATTGTCAGTCACAGCGGAAGCAGCTCATTAGGGAGGAAAGCGTCAGTCGTCTCCTGATGCACGGCTGACGATTCTTCAGCTGTCATTAATTTTGTCAAATTTCCAAATAAAAATAGCATCCCTAATTAGATGAGACAGTTGATGCCTTAAGACCTAAGATGGCTATGCTTGCACAATTTTATTCCTTGGTGTGATTAGAAAGCTTAGTTCATTACAACTACTTTGAGAATTTGGTACAGCCAAAGTGCCGGTGTGGTTTTAGGATCGGTGATCTAATAATCATATTATGATTGTATCATTAGCCTATTTCTATAGGACAAGACATTGCTTGGTAATAGAAAGCATATATAAGGTACACATCTCCTGTTCGACCACATCCCAAAGGTGCTCTCTTGGATTTAGATCCGGGGATTGCGGAGGAACTCACTGTCATGTTCATCGAACCAGTCTGAGACAAATTGTTCTTTGTGACATGGTGCATTATGATGCTCGAAGTTGCCATTATCCATCCATCCATTTTCCATACCGCTCATCCTACACAGGGTCGCAGGGGAGCCTTAAGCCTATCCCAGGGAACTTGTGGCACAATCACATCGCACACAGATTAACACACTACGAACAATTTGGGAATGCCAATCAGCCTAATAGGGGAGGAAACTGGAGTCCATGGAGGAAACCCCCAAAGCACAGGAAAGACATGCAATCTCTGTGCATGAGGTGGGATTCGAACCCCCACCATGCCTCCCAATTGCCCTTATATGATAACAATACTAACAGATAGTCTGCGGCACTCAAATGAAGCTTGATTGATATTAACGTGCCCAATGTGTACCAAGAAAACATTCCTCACACCATCACACTACCACCACCAGCCTGAATGGTTGACACAAGTGTGCACCTTGGATTCATGCTACTGTTGCGTGAATTCTGACCCTACCATCTGCATGTCCCGACAGATATCAACATTCATCAGACCAATCTTTAACTGTCCAGAGTCTGTGCCCACTGTAGCCTCAGATTCCTGTTCTTGGCTGGAAGGAGTGGAACCCAGTGTGGTCTTCTGCTGTTGTATTCCATCAGCCTTGTCTTGATGTGTTTTCTGAGATGCTTTTCTGCTCACCAGCGTTGTAAAGAGTGCTTATTTGAACCGTTCGAATCAGGCTGGTCGTTCTCTTCTGACCTCACTAATCGACAAGGTGGTGACTGGATTTGATTTTGGGGTTTGTGGGGTTTTTTGCACCATTCTGTGTGAAGTCCAGAGACTGCTGTGGAAAGCAGTAGTTTCAGTCTGTCTGGCACCAACAACAATAAACATTATGGTTTATATCTGCATGCATTGTGCTTTTATACATCATATTATTAAAGTATTACATTTATTACATTTTGTATTATAGCATTGTATAGTGTTATTATTAGTAGTAGTAGTATTAGTAGAATTAGTATTATATTATTATATTTTGTAGTATTATATTGTGTTATAGCAGTTTATTGTATTGTTATTATTATTATTCTGTTTTTGTTTCATTATTATATTTGTTACCTTTTGAAGGATTATATTTGGTATCCTAGTTGTACAGTTTATACTTTTCTGTGGCACTATTCATGCGATTTCATCATCTTTCAATGTGTCCAGGTGAATAAAATAACAAGCATGACCATTTGTACCTCCTAAAATGTCAGGGAATGTTACCCTATAAATAATCCTTTGGCAGCTAACGAGCCCTTATCACAAAGTTAAACTAATTAAAAAAGAATGACGTGGCAGACAGGATGTGTGGAGCAATTAGGAGCCATGGGGTTGCTTTTTGTGAGTCGCGCAGACGTGGAAGATGCTGTTGTGTGGAGGTGCTGTTGCATTTACGTATTACTGTGAACACTGCTGGCTTTATAAGGCACACTTGGGTTGGAACCAGATGTGATTACAAGTTGGCACCGTATACCGTTAACGCGGGTGTGTAATCTATAAGGATGTGAGTTCAGATGTCAAAAATTGCTAGAAAGCCATTAATGGGCGCTTAACCCTCAATTATATGTCCAAATACATGCTGGAATTGTACTTTTATTTAAATAAGGCATCTGCCACTCATGTGGTTGTATTCATCTGACCCTAAGATACCTTTATCTGCACGATGAAGGGCAAGTTTTAGTCAAAAATATTGACCAAAAAGTCTCAGGCGTTCTCTTTATTTGTATGAGCGCTGATCAAATGACAAGTAATCGATTCCGTTCATCCTCTGGTTGAACAATTTTATTGACATTCATTTTTCAAACATAAGCATTATGGAAAGCTTAATCTGCTGAGATTCAGCTTGAACAAATGGTAGATCCGAGGCTGCTTCTTCACTATAATTACCTCCATATGCTTCTGACAGGAAACATGACAGCCCGTCAAACACAAGTGCACCTGAGAGAAAGCTGAATACATTTCAGCCTTTCAGTTCGATCTATTTCTGTTACAAAACCCCTAGCCTCCAGTCCCTCAGTAAAGACATGGGGGCTGCAGAGAGACATCCTTGACCTTGGATTATGGGAACAAGACGCCCTAATCACTTCCTGATCAATTATCAAGCTGGAATCGCCATCATTCATCATCCCAGCTATCTCCCGAATTTTACCATCAGTAATTAAGCCCAATCTTCTCTCTGTCAAAAGCACAAAATGGACTGATTCGACCCTCCTTTGAGTTTTACCATCCTGTGGATAAGCCTGGCCTGCTCCCTTTGCCCAAATTCATAATAGTGCAATCATGAACATAATTCACACGCATTAACTAATTGCAGGCTGTGTTAAACAGCAAATATAAATCTTTCTATTTTCACTCCCTTGACTGAAAGACTGATGAGGGGATTTGTCTAACTTTAAAGGTCAGCAACTAGTCAGCAAGTAGTAGCAGTAAAATATGATAAAAGAATTACGCCGTGGCGCTTCTTCAAATATATGATCGTTTCCATAGTAACAACTCATTCACAAAGACTTGTATGGAGGACGCACTACATAATCTACGCCTACACATAAACACGTTTTAAAAACGTGTTATTTAACAAAGACCTTGTACTATTGTTAAACTTATGAGGCTTTCTGTAAGGAGATGTTTATTCAACATTTATGGAAGGAGTCTCCAGTGTCAGCGCCTTGTAACAGTCAGTTGCGTGTTTTCCTCCAAAGAAAAGTCTTCGGGACCTTGCGACCCATTTTGAATGATGTTTTCATTTTTTATTTGGAAACTGTGACTGTAATGATTGTTTTTAATGAATAACCAATATTCTTAAACTCTGTAATAGGATATCATTCAAGGTTTGTCACCATTTTCTGAGAACGGATACAAGTATGACGTTGTACTTTAATGAATCAAAAAAAAAATGCATTTGTTGGCAAATTGTGGCGGTATAAGAGAAATAAAAGCATGCGCTGCTATTGGAAAACAGTACGCATCGTAATAGCAGAAAGCCCCGTCTTCATACCTCACTGATCCCTGTTCCATTTTTGGATATTTCCTTTGTCTATTTTTTTCTCCAAATTGTTCAGAAGTCTGTCTGGAGAGGAGCATAAAGACCAGGTCTAGGCACTGTGATACGTACGTCAATGGAAAGACAATAAAAGTGGATTGTGTGAATGTATTAAAAATGTGAGTGGATATTTCACTGACGCCAGGGTTACAGTAAATATATTACAGAAAGGTGACTTTAAGAAAACAAACTGATAATGAGACAAATATAAGTATGTGGAGGTTAATGGATCTGTGATAGTAAGCTGAAGGGCCCATGAGCAAAACCCTTAAACCTTCAACTGCTCGACTGTAATAATACATTGCATCATGCCTCACTTGTAAGCTGCTTTGAATAATAATAATAATAATAATAATAATAATAATAACAATAATAATAATAATCAGAAAAGCCAAAATAATAAACGCACAGATATGCAACTTCAACAAATAACAATAATGCAATATATTATATATATATATATATATATATATATATATATATATATATATATATATATATATATATATATATATATACACACACACTATTATTGAAGCAATTCAAAGTGACTAGACACTCATCCTAACGATCATTTCTTTAGATCATGTTCCTGGTGGTGTTTTTAATTAACAAATAGCAGGAACGACTGTGTCGTGAAACCATTCCCGGTGACAATTAGAGGAATGAATTTTAACGGATTTAAAAGAGAAATTCTCCCCACAGCGATGTTTCGCTGGGAAATGAGAAATGCATCGACCCAAGACACATAATTTGCATTTAATTTCTTTTTCAGAAAGGGTTCATTTTCAGTCCCACTTGAAATTGCGACCAATTAAAGAGATTTGAAACACAGCTAGCCATGGATAAAATAAGTAAGGAATCAAAGAAGGCAAAGAAAAGAAAAAGAAAAAATAAAACATGCCAAGCGTCGTTTTTCAGACGACTCCATTATTTGGCGATCCTGTTTATTCGGCAGTGCTGGAGCAAAAATAAGTGGGCACATTTATACAGCTCGGATATAAAACGGGAGAAGATTAATCAAATATTGTAGAAAATTAGAAGGATGGAGATCAAATTGATGTTCATCTATCTGATTGCTTAGTGCATCTTATGTGGGGTCTTCGTAATGCTCTCACCGTGAGGAGATACAGGTGTTGGAGACAAACATCAGGTGAGAGGAATTCAAGTTTTAATGACGTGCTACAATAAAGAACTCAGAGTGGGTGATATTGAATTACAGACATGACAATATAGCATACTCTGTATATTGGTATGCATAGTGTATATAGGTACACTCACCAGTCACTTTAATAGGAACACCTGTACACGTGCTCATTTATGCAGCTGTCATGCCGATCCAGGTCAAGAGCTTCAGTTAATGTTCGAATATCAGAATGGGGAAAAGGTGTGATATTTGTGAGTTTAACCGTGGCATGGTTATTGGTACCGGATGGGCTGGTTTGAGTATTTCAGAAACTGTTGATCTTCTAGGATTTTCACACACAACAGTCTCCAGAGTTTACACAGAATGGTGCGAAAAGTAAAAAAAAACATCCTGTGTGCAGAGGGTCTGCATTCTGAAACACCTTGTTGATGAGAGAGATCAGAGGAGAATGACCAGACTGGTCTGAGCTGACAGGAAGTCTGTGGTAACTCCAATAAGCACTCTTTACCACCGCGGTGAACAGAAAAGCATCTCAGAAAACGCAATACAACAACCCTTCAGGTGGATGAGCTAGAGCAGCAGAAGACCACATCGGTTTCTACTCCTGTTAGCCAAGAGCAGGAATCTGAGGCTCTCATGGGCACAGACTCACCCAAACTGGACAGGTGAAGATTAGAAAAAGACCAGATGATTTTGAAATCTTCACCTTTACTATATCCTTCCTGGCAGCTCGAACCGATCTAGCCATTTTCCTCTGACCTCCCTCATCAACAAGGCCTTTCCATTCTGTGTACACTCTAGAGAAATTTGTGTGTGTGTGTGAAAATCCCAGGAGATCAGGAGTTTCTGAAATACTCAAACCAGGCCATCTGGTACCAACATCCAAGCCATCACACTTTTCTCCCATTCTGATGTTTGACGTGAACATTAACTGAAGCTCTTGATCTGTATCTGCATGATTTCATACATTGTGCCGCTGCCACGTGATTGGCTGATAACTGCATAAAAGAGCAGGTGTACAGGTGTTCCTATTAAAGTGATCTACGAGATGTTGACTGCGCTGTTGGCATGAAAGTTAAAGCTTTGGAAGCTGATCAATTGGAGCAGAGTGTACAAATGAGGAGGTGAGAAAGCTGGATAGACCGAAGGACTAAAGCGCCGCCGCATTGCTTTCTTTAGGTAGTGATGAATTCCTGTTTCCATTGTGGATAATGTAGGAAACAAGTGAAAATAGACCAATGGAAGATGGAAAAAAAATCAGAAAATGAATCCTTTGCACAAAAGAAGAGCACGTACTGGTTATAACTGCTGATACACAAAGCATTCCGGGTGGATTTTTTCCTAAGAACGGCTTTGAACTAAAGTGTTATGTGAATAGGGTATATTTACAATAAGTTGTCTCGCAGATGCTTTTATTGACTTACACAAAGCAACTGCGAGGTTTCACAACCTACTGTAACAATAGACATTCAGTAACGACAAAAATAATTCAATGACAATTCACATAAGTGCATAAACAATATGATTCATTTTAGAAATAAAATCACAACTAGCATAAACAGCCAAGTTTCTCTCCTGTGGGACGTAAACTGGCATGGACATTCAAAAATTACAGAGCTTTACTTTAACTCAATGGATTAAGGTATTAATTTATTATCTAGTAAAGCCACAGCAATGGATTAAAAACTAGCACACTAACAATCTAGTTTGCTATTGCTAAAACTTGTCAGTTAGCATTAGCTTATTCACCCAGACAAGAAATTAGCAAAATGAAGAGCTACTGCATTAGATGCATCCACATAGACCATATACAGAAAAACAACCATGCATGTTAGCTAAAAAGATCCTTTTAAAGACCAAACGTAGTCTGTTCCCTTCCCCCTGGAAGACTTGTGGTTGTTAATTAGCATTAAGTGGATAATAGTTTCTTGTGATGATCCAAAGTTTCACTTCATTATGTTTGAAAGCAACACCATACCACAATTTTAATTTGCACATATCACTGGAAGTGGCTGACTAGCTGCAGCAGCGGGCTAAATTCTGAAATGAAACAGCACCCTCCTACCTCAACTCTCTCCTGAAGGCTTACGTTCCCTCACGCAATCTGCGATCGATTAGCGACCGACGTTTAGCAGTTCCAACTCAGCGTGGCGCAAGGTCCCTTTCCAAAACCTTCACACTAACTGTTCCTCAGTGGTGGAATGCACTTCCAATCTCAATCCGGACCGCAGAATCTCTCACCATCTTCAAAAAACAACTAAAGACCCACCTCTTCTGTCAACACCTAACAAACTCATAATAAAAAAAAAATAATAAAAAAAAATTAAATTTTTTTTTTTTAAATATGCACTTACACCTCTACTCTGCACTTTGCTTCTTCTGGAATTCAATTAATAGATCTCGTACGGTAGCACTTCTTGTATTGTTCTCTGCTTGATATCGCTTTGCTTGTATCTTTCTCATTTGTAAGTCGCTTTGGATAAAAGCGTCTGCTAAGTGAATAAATGTAATGTAATGAAATCAAATGTCTTGTTCTTGGTTGTAATCAAATTCCTGATGGTCCATTTGGCACGTCATCGTGTCAGCAGTCAGTCGCTCGGTCTGAAAGCTTGAAGTCTGCATGTTTAAAATGGCTGTATGATAAATGTCAATGCAAGAAAAATTCAAGGTGGATGAAAAGTTTTGCAGAGAACTAATAGAGAAGTTGCCAAGTATTTACTACCAACTGCATAAAATAATAATAATAATAATAATAATAATAATAATAATAATAATAATAATAATAAACACAGAATTATTGTTGAAATGTAAATGATCATGTAAAAATGCAATATAATTTAACTTTTTTTTATTGTTGTTTCTTCATCCAAAATTCTTTGTCCTAAAGAGGATGTATGTTTAAGCTGAAAATACTTTATACGGCTGACATTTTACACTTTAATGTTTTCCTTCCAATGATGCATCGACTGAAATAAACATATCGATTTTTTTTCTTAAGTTTGCATCTTTATTTTGTGTATGTGTATTTTTTTTATTACCTATGATGAATTTATTGCATACTATTATATTATATACTATAGTATAATAACATATAAAAAGTTTATCATATGTAATAAGTACTATTATCCCACACTATATATTTACTCTATAATTTAATTTTGTATTTCTATATATTCTTACGTGTTGATTATTTGAGTTAGTATCATTTGACAAAAAAAAATCATTCTTTGCCCCCCCCCCCATTTCATTTCATATCAACCCATGTCCTAGATTTTAAATTATTTTATTATTTCAGAAAAGCAGATACTTACAAGATGATATTATTATTATTATTATTATTATTATTATTGTTGTTGTTTTTATTATTTTAAATAATTCTGTCATATCATTATATAATCAAATAAAAGGTTTAATGTTTACAGTTTCATGATGTATATCTGTATCTTTGTTTCTATCTGCATAAAACTTATTATATTATTATTCTACACTGTTATATTGTTGTATAATGTTTAGGTCTCTGCTTTCATTTTGTATCAGTAGATTTCTGATTTAGTTTCTTCCAATTTCTGACTTTCCCTACTTATTATTATTATTATTATTATTATTATTATTATTATTATTATTATTATTATTATTTCTGAAGAGTAGACACTGAGGGGATTTCAGGGTTAACAGGCGGAACTCTCTACATTGCCATAATGTCCGGCGCCGCCTGTGTGATCTCATGCATGACTATTAACCGGAGGGGCGGGGCTTACAGGTGCTAACTGCGCGTGAAGTGAGTGCTCAGTGAGCGCTCGGTATTGGTCGAGCCGAACGAGCATCAACCAATCAGGATAAAGAGCGCGGGGTGTGTGTTATTAGCGTTAGAGGAAGGGGACGGGAAGAAGGAGACGCTGATGATAAAGAAATAAATAAAAACTAGCAGTTTTGGAAGGTCAGAGTTGCCATAGCGGGTTTTTAACCTTCGTTGTTTGATTTTATTTTTTTAAATATATATATATTTCGAAGCTGGGCGGCAGAATGACTGATTTCCTGTTCAGGTAAAAACTTGTTTCTCATTTAAACTCGTTTAAAACAGCTGTGTGTGTGTCAGTGTTATCAGATTAATACTTTTACTTTTACTGTTTAATACTTTAGTGAATTATTCACACACTATTTTAACATACTACACTGATTAGTGATGGGTTGTGTTCTTTTGGACTTCACCTATAAAGTTATAACAGTATGGGGGTGGTGTTTATTTTTAGCCACAGTATTAACATACCAGTTTAGTATAGTACTATAGGAACACAGTTCTTACAGTAGTATGTAACTGGGACTGTTGTGGCATGTTATTGTGTTTTAGACGTGTTACCGTACTGTTTTGGTATACTATTTACTATAGTACTGTGTAGTCAGTAGTAAGTGGTTTTGGAATAAGCTAAATCTTATTATTATTATTATTATTATTATTATTATTATTATTATTATTATTTCTGGGGGATAGTATTTAGTACACAAAATGTGACCATACTACTTTGACGTACTCTTTTTAGTGTAGTACTGAAGAGTAAGTTTTACGGTAGTGTGTTATTTTGGTCGTGTGTAAATTGTTTACAGATACGCTCAAACTTTAAATCAAATAGTGGGTTATGTTACTTAAGAGTATTACTTCCAGCGCAGTGTTTAGTACAGCAGTGAGGTTTTGCTTGTATTCTTCTCATTTGTAAGTCGCTTTGGATAAAAGCGTCTGCTAAATGAATAAATGTCAATGTAAATGAGGTAGTACACCGAGTCTTTTGAGTTTGGATCTCACAGGTTTCTTGTATTTCTCCAGGATCCTGCTGTCTGCTGCTTTCGCCTGCCGAGCAATCACACTTGAATCAGGTAATGCAACTTCAGGCCGTTTCCATTTCAACACAATTTGCATCTGTCCTTTTTAATACAGCGGGCGGTCCGCTTGATCGGAACGATCGCTGTCTCTAACATGGCCGTGTTTTCCCTCATCCAGGTTGCGAAGGAGCAGGATGTGGCAGTGCTAAGGCACCGGGACAGCGTGATGAACATAGTGAACTGCTGAATCAGTTTAACGAGATGAACGCACCGTCTGCAGCTGGCCAGCACCGGGGCTCTGGAGCCGTGTTACCTTTTATTGGACTCACTGGAAGTAAGTGATAAGCCGTGTGCTATTTATGATATTGTCAGGAGTGCCCACGTCATGTTCTGTATGTCCAAAGTCCAAGCAGAGTTTAGTGATTCCCGGCTGGTTTGTAATTAATGAGCTGGATCAAGTGTATTTGAGCCAAGAAATCTCCAGACTCTACAGGACTCTGGCTTTTTCAGTTAATGAGTGTCCTTTTTGTACCCGAGGGCTAGATCTCTTCAAATCACGTCTCTTTGGCGTCCTGCAGTTTTTAACATTATTATATTAGTTTTTCTGTTTTTGTTTCAATGTTTGTTATCTTGCGTCGTGAGGTGTTTTTCCATATTGCACGCCCTAATTAGGAACTGAAGTAGAACACAAAATCTGGCTTGTTTTGACGTCCCTAAGGATCTTATCAAGTGTGTAAGGGAGGTTACAATTTCCTCTGAGCCGTGAACATTTGCAAATGTCCACGCATTAACGCACCGTTGCTAACAGATGTATGAACGCCGACTGTTTTTAGTTCTGTGCAAATCTAGCGGGTGCGAGCAAAGAAAACCACAACGACTCCTTCATTTACACGTTCTTATTTCGTTGAAGGTGCTACACAGAGTAGAAACTGCTGTAAGAACGGGGGTACGTGCATTCTGGGGAGTTTTTGCGCCTGTCCGAAGCACTTCACCGGGCGGAGCTGCGAGTACGACGACCGCGTCAGGTAACCGACTCGTTCACCGTAGACGGCATGAGTTCAAATCCGTAACCCACAGAATTTAACGGTTTGGTTCGGATTGTTGTCTTTTGCGCAGGAACTGTGGCGTTATTCCTCATGGGGAATGGGTTCAAAAAGGCTGCTCATATTGCAGATGTGGATATGGAGTGTTGCACTGCTTTCCTCAGGTCTTTCATAGCGACTGTGGTAAGCACACTGATCTCACTGACACTTTATGGGTTGTTTGGGCTTCAGACTTATTAATTAGTACTATACTAAAGAGGATGCCAACATAGTACAGTAACATTCTGGCTGTAGTATAAAACTTCATACTGGTGTATAAAATAGGACTCAAAAACTAATGATAGAATTTCGACCAATATGTCCCAGATAGCATGTGATGTCTGTAAACAATCTGAATAAGTATAAATTAAAAAATATATATATACTACTGCAACAAAATTGCCACCTACTGACTTACTATGTAGTACTAAACTGTATGCCAATATACCAGCGTGACATTTTGTCTACGCCTTAAACTCCATACTAGATAAGTGCAAAATTAACGATATCATTTTCGCCTACTACTTTATCAAATAGTACTTAAACAACATCCTACAACAAATTCACCTTACTATTTATACTATACTAAAAAGTCTCAACATAGTATGATGATAATTTTGCTCCATCTAAAACGCCGTACTATTTAGTACTATAATTAAGTATTGTAACTTTTCGACTAAATCTAAAGCAAGATGGTGCCGTAGTAAATTTTTGTTCTGAAATAGTATGTAAACAATTTACATAAGTCTAAAGCAACATATTACTGTAATTTTTGATTTAAAGTATAGTCATTTTGTGGCTACATCGAGAGACATATGCCATACTAAGATTTGGTGCTACACTAAAGAGTATGGTAGCATTTTGTCTACATCACACTGTTATACTACATAGTATGCGAACAATTAACAAGTCTAAAACAGCATGCTACTATAAGATTTACTATTTAGTACTAAAGAATATTCCAAAATGGTCGACGTTTAGCTACATCTAAAGCATCATACTGCTGTACTGAATAGCATGGCATATCTGTAGCTACAACATTTTAGTAACTATAACATATCCTAGTACTTTATTAAATAGTATGCCAAGATAGTATGTAAACAATCTGCCCACGTCTGAAAGGGCATACTACTGTAACACAATCTCCACCTTTCTGATTGACTTTTTACTACTACACTAAAGAGTAGCACAATTTTGGCTACCTCTAAACCCCGTACTGTTACGCCAAATACTTTGTGATTTATGAAGTGGTATACAATGCCGTTGCCACATAGAATTCATGTATATTCGTCTTCATCTCAGTGGCACTGCATCGGGAATTCATTTGTGCTGCAGCAATGCATGTTTTGAGCTTCACCGCTCGCTCAGAGCTCTCCACGTCAGACGTTTATCTCGCTCATTACTATCACGATAAACAAGAGAGTCCTCCTCGGAGCCAAACCGCTCTTTATCAGCGCTTGTCTGGAACAGGAATAGGCTACGAAGGGAAAAAAAAAAAAGGTCTTCACACCTCATTCACTGACCAAATAGAGTTGCGAATCCCCACAGGCTGGCGCTTAATTCCAGAGAACCCTTACAGGATTAGTCAGCAGGGGGCTTGTTTTTCAGGTCTAAGCATGTGTTAATGGTCCCATTTCCCTCCAACATGCATCTCAAATGCACTCTGTGTGTGTGTGTGTGTGTGTGTGTGTGTGTGTGTGTGTGTGTGTGTGTGTGTGTGTGTGTGGCTTTCTTTTTGGCTTGCAGACGATTCTCAGGAAGTGCGCTGGTTTCGTTCGAACGCCCAGAGAACACCACTGGCCCGCAGTCTCCTGTGTCTGGTGCTGCTTCTTTCATTTCTGCTTTGAAGACGACTCCAGGACTTGTTTCGCTATTCCGCTTAGTCTTTTGGTCCCAGATGTTTTCAGGAGAGAAGGATAAGAGAAGAAAGAAGTTTTATGGATGTACAGCTCTCTTTTTTTTCTTTTTTCCCCCCTTTTTTTTTTTTTTTGCAGCATTTAATGGCAGCACTGACTTTTTTTTTTCTTCCAGTGGAAGCTATGCAACTAGCTGTGTTCAATACAACTGTTTTAATGTGAAGGTCCCTGTATAAAGGATTTGTATAGAAAATATATTGTACTTGTGTCAGTATGAATTTTACCCATAGTGCTGTGTATGTTGTTGTTGTTTTTTTGTTTTGTTTTCATGACCTATGATTTAACGTTCATGTATCCCGCCAGCGAATGCATCCTTTACAGAAGTCCTGTCTTTATATGTAGTCGAAGTGATTTGTGTGGCACCACTCTTGATTAGGAGAGAGTGTGATAACTCTAAGATAACCTCAGATTGTTGACTTTTCCATTATCTCCCCCCTCCCCCCCCCCTTATCTTACACACACAATTTCTCAGGCCAATCAATCACACGGGCCACTCTGACCTACCGAGTTGACCTGATAGATTATGGAAGTGATGTACTGTACTGTATCTGTTTGTTTGTTACTGAAGCAGGGAAATTGTCTCACGGAATTAATTTTGTCATCAATAACTCAGTCGATGGATTATTTACCGATCTTAATTTAGCTGAAAACCCACATCATAATTGATCCTGGGCATGAATTTAAGTTGTATGGGGGGAGGGGGGTGATAATAATGCAGTGATAATGCAAATAAAATTTTTAATGTGCAATAAAAAAGAAAGAAAGAAATGTGATTCTTGTGCATTTGTAATGTTTTATACGGTTCTAGTCATGCTTTTATTTGTCGTGAGCCTTTGTTTGAAATCTTGCTGTATTTGAAATACTTCTTTAACAAGTTGGGTTTTTTTTTCTTTTTTTTTTTAATAAATCACATGAGATGCACCTGAAGGGGAAATAATTACACTGTATATGAATGGAACGGAATGATCTTTTTTTTTTTTTTTTCCTCAGTACGGATATATCGTGACATTCCACAGCGCTGTTGAAATCTCGATTCTGATTGGTCAGAATACGTCGCTTCATTTTCTGCGACGGTAGAAACTCAAATCACGGGTTTATATTGATGCGCTCTTTGGAATATTTCGATCGTTTCTATAGTAACAACTTACCCAGGGACTTTTATGGAGGACGCTCTACATAATCTAAGCCTAATCGTAAAACAAATAGATAGATACATAAGGAAGCTAAACTTACCGTTTAATCGTTAAATGAGGAGATGGTTATTTAACACTTAGGGAAGGAGTCTCCAGTGTCAGAGACAGGATTCTTTCTCAGTAACTTGATGAGCTGTAGGGTTGTTATTGTTTTTTTTTGTCTTATTAACGTCAAGCCAGGAATGTTTACAGCACTTAACTTGTTTTGCAGATGACCCACAGCATTTAAAGTAACTATAAATTGATAAAAAGTACTGTTATTCTTGAATTAATTTTTTAAAAATGTAGTCGCTGACACATTGTGATGTAAGCGGCACTTCCTGTCAGGCCACATCACGCCACTGTAGTCTCTGATTATGTTCCTATAACAGCACGCCCAGGCACAAGGATATTGCCTTGTATTTCTATTATTCCTCTTTTACTCCTTGTATATTGTATACTGCCTGGCCTTTCTACACGATCAGCAGCGTTACAGCGTCCCGTTAATATCCGATTAGCCGAGGGACAGCTTTGCATTTCTCTCCGTGTCGTAAAGTTACAATAAGAGAAATAAGACACATGAATTTCACATGGTGGTGCAATCGCTTGTACTACATTTGAATTTATAGTTAAGGATCAAGCAAGTCGTTAAACCCAAGGAGCTAGCCAAAGGAGAGCAGCCAGGTCAGTTTTTTTATCCTGCTCTGCGTACATGCAGCTTGAGGGGAGTATTATTTTTTTAATACCATGATTACACACTTCCTTGTAGTGTCTGGTGGTGAGATTATTTCCATCTGCGTTATTAAATGTTAGTCTTAAAAGGAACATAAGCTTATAAAGCACTAAATGGACGACGCTACAATCAGATACTACGTTTCAATGTACATTAAAGACACAACATAAGCACCGACGCTGAATCTGTGTTAGAAATATACAGAATAGATCATACATAATACATATGATACAGATCATAAACATTACCACAATATGGGCTGGTTAGTGGGTTGTTTTGTGCTAGTACTATATCTTATAGATGGGGTTTGCATGTTGAACATCAGTATGAAGTCTCTCTCTAGAGTCTGTCTTCCTGCTAAAGACTGGTGTATAGTCTCGATGTATAGTTCCTGAGTGAATGTGTAGCTCAGTGGTGATCACTCTCTTTCTATTGAAATGCATGCTGCCTCTTTTATTCCGGTAACAAGGGCAGGGTGGGGTAAAGTGCTCGGTACATTTTCAAGTCCTGCGACTTCCCCATCACTATCAGCACTGACAATGGTCTCGTTCTGACTCTTCAATGTGCTTTATTTTTTTCTTTTTCGTTTTACATCACAGTGGTTTACGGCTGAGTCGCTCCTTTACCTCAGGAGCCTCATTCACGTTAAATGTCTGAGCTTAGAGAAATCGCAATGCGCCAGCTGCAAAACATGTTCCGTTGGATTTACATTAAGCAAGTAACTCGAGTAAGATTGTTGTTTCGAAACCGACGCTGTTGATTTCTTTCTTTCAGGCACAGGTTCGACGTTCTCGGTCGTCTTAATAGGACAGGCCACTATGTACTAAATTGTTTAATCCTTCATACAAACACGCCCTTTCTCAGTAGATTTGGTTCACTTCGAACCTCCAGGCACCACAATCCTTAATTTTTTTTATTTTTTTTTAATGTTAATGAAGTTTTGCTTCTGATCTCCTTAACCCAAGTTTCTATAGCTTCTGTAGTCTGCGTGGACAGCGTGCAGGGACGCGAACGTGAAATCATTATTCAGTACGAACAGATAATGTGTTCCAAACAAATACAAATACATATACGAATAGGAGGCTCAGGATTTGTTTGTTTTTTTTAACAGCTTGCCCGAACAGGGCATCGGGAGCTGGGCTCTCACAGGATGCGAACAGAAGGTTTTAACTTTCTGTCAGATATGAAGCTCGTGGAAAGAAAGTTCATATTAATTAACGTGAATGTGGGTCACTTTGTGATGCATTTAGCATCCATTCATTCATCCTTAGTAGCTGCCTGATCAAGCTTACGGTGGGTTATGAATGCCTCTGGCAAAAGAAGAACTTTTTGAAATCATTCTCATGGCTGGATCGGGAAGTAAGGTTGTGAAGGACTTTAACAGGAAACGTGGCAGGAACATCACGCACGACGCCGTTCCCAAACTCATTAACGGATTAGAAAAGGACTGGAAGTGTTGCGGACCGACCGAGACGTGGACGTCGCCGGACTTCCGTTGATGAAAGCACAAACGATGTGGTGCTGGCAAATATAGTCCTCCGTGTATGGAGACTTTTGGGACACCCTGGAATTTGTTTATATTTTGGGAACTAAATTTGTTATTGAACATTGCAGGGAGGTACAACCGCGCGAGCGGGATTAAAACCCGTCCAGCGCACATCACTGGAGTAACGTCGCGAGGGTGAGAAACTGTCACAGCCAGAATTCACAGACCAAGCTGATGGTGCTTTGGGGTTTTTTTTCATAGTGGTAGGTTTCATATACAGCTGCAATCAAAATTATTTCACATCCTGCCTTCTCAGGAATCTGCTTGCAGCCATCGATCGCTTCCTTTTCCCGCCCCGTCCAGGTATTTCATACGTTTTCTGCCCCTAGCCAGTTCAGGTATTTCCTGTGTTCCAGCTCAAGCACACCTGCTGCAGCTAATGAAGCCCTTGATTAGTTTAGTATCAGGTGTGCTTGAGACGACACCTGTTTTACATATTTGTGCTGTTGTGAGGGATTCTATTCAGGGGTTTGAATAATTTTGAGACTGGAGAAGTCATTATAAATTGCATTTTCAGTTGAGTTTTGGGAAAGCACTTGAAGCATTCGTCGTGTTGAACTATTTCAATTGCTTTTGTTTGATTTGTTCATCGTTACAGCTGAAAGTCGGTACATTTTTTTTTTACAATAATCCTGATTTGTAACGGGGGGGTGAATACTATTGATTGCGATTGTATTTTTTATTTTTTTTAAAGAAAAACTGTAGGCTACACCCACTTCGTGTTTAAATCCAAACACAGCTACAGATATGAACAGTTGGAGCACTAAACCGAGCCCCTTTTTTCACTCTAGAAAAGAACTAAAGTTCACAAAAGTGTCGTTCTGACGTGGGGAAAGAAAAAAAAACCAGGATTCATTAGTGAGTTGAGAGAGTAATACTCTCAGGATTTATAGTAACTCCCACTTGTCCTCCTCCCACCATTAGCCTATCCTCTTATCCTCCTGCTCCCTGCTGATACAAGACAACCCTTTCAACATTGCCAGTTCATATGCACAAGCTCCATCAAATCCCTTTGATAGAAAACCTGGCATGTGGGTTCCGCTGGGCTGAACCGACACGGCAGGATCCACCGAAATGAAAAGCTCGGATGTCTGGGATTACACGCAGGAAATCTGCCGCCCTTTTGTTGGAAAGGAGTGGACATCTCACTCCGAGGGAGCCGTAATCATCCCCTCTGTCATGTCTGACTCCAATTAGACTCACTCGGAAGAGCTTTGTCAGACAGCTCGTCCTTTATCTGTCCAACGATATCACCTTAGCAGGGAAAAAGGGAACGCTAACGCAAATACGCAATGTGGTAAAAGAAAATAATAATAATAATAATAAAGCTCGGGAGATATGAGACGAGATCCATTTCCTCTCACCGCGGGTGTTCTTTGTCGTCCACGTCCCTCTTTAGGAGGCTTCCATTCAGATTCAATGCTGTCACTGACAGCTGTTGATTTGCAGCTCAATCTGAGCATAATGAAGTGGGCAGTGTGGTGCTGTGAAAAAGTACTGGCCCCCTCATGATTTCACTCAGTATGGTGTGTGTGTGATACAGTACATTTTTATCTTTTTAGGCAAAATGACTGCAGTCTGGAACTTCTTTCAAGACCATTCCAGATCACAACCATTTTTAATCCACAGCTTAGTTCATTTAAAATAAATAAATAAATAAAAATTCAGACGACAGGCGTTGACAACCATCTCAGGATCTCCACTAATTTTGACTACACCTTTCTAAAACTGTCATTCTTTTTTTTTTCCCCCAGCCGGTCTACTGTGGACATCGCTTTGTGTTTTAGATCCTTGTCTTCCTGTTTGACCCACAAAGCTTCCTCTTCAGTTTCATCTCCAGCTCGTGGACGGACGATCGGATGTTGCCGTTTTCAATCTTTTCTGACACGGGACAGAATTTATTGTTCCTCCAGTTCCTCCCACACCGTCTTCTCATTTAGCACGGAGAGATATTTTAGCGATAGATGTTTAACTGGATCCACAGAAATGATTTCACCGAGCGCGCACTGTAGATCAATACGTCTTCGTTATTAATCTTTCTGCATGTGAACATTAGAGATGAGGCTTGAACGCTGAGAAAAGGAAGGAGATGTGATTAGAGGCTGCGTTTAGCTCAGTGAGAGTTACACACACACACACACACACACACACACACACACACACACACACACACACACAGGGCTAAAATTAGCAGAACTGTGTGGGCCTTTAAACAAGATTGAGAGTCCTATGACACAGCACGGGTCTGTGAATGAAATATTAATGTAAATGTTCTCATACGTTATTGTTTCCATAACAACAACGCATTCACATTGTATAAATACCGGACGCTCCACATAATCGAGGACTAATAATAAATGGATTAAAATGCACAAAGAAAACCGTATAATCGTTGACATGGTGATGTTTTCGGCAAGGAGAAGGATGTTTATTTTGGAAGGAGTCTCCAGTGTCAGTGCTTTGTGCTTGCTGCTTTAAAAAAAAAAAAAATTGCCAAGGGAAAGACTAAAAGATGAGTCCTCTTTATTCCATCTTATTAACATGAAGAGAGAGAAGAAAAGAGAGGCTGGTGAGGAAACACCCGTTTACAGCCGCTGGATTGTTAGTGATAACTCGAACTTGCTTAACACAAATATATAACGTAACTATAAAAGGACAAAAAGTACTTGTTCTTGTTTAAGAAATAAGTAAACGTAATTGCTCACCAACTGCTGTGGTATAAAAGGAATAAAACACATGCTGTTATAGAAAAACATTATACTGTAAGTACGCTGTGTTCGATGATTTATTTATCTTTTTCTCAGATTGTCCTGTCATGTGTTTTTTTTAAAAATCCTAATTATACTTCCTGATATTTGACTGGTGGTGTGCTGTTCTTCCTAAGGAACGCTATGTTTGCTTTAGATTAGACATGCTGTCCAAATGCAAACGACAAAAAAGAATTTCCCTAAAGGCTAATGATCCAGAAAACTCAGACTGAGCGTCGATATATTTCTCCGTTAAACAGCACATCGCTCATTTCTGCCCTGGCTGAGCGCTGACCTTAACTGAAGCAAAGGAAGTCTTCAGCACTGCACTTGTGGAGAAATTCTGACCACTCTCGAGAAGATTCACTGCACGCTTCAAGTGTTCTCCTTCGAGAGACTGCGGTTTAGGGGAATCATGGGACTTGGTAATGGAGCCGTTGCCCTTTCCGGCCCGATAGTTATCATAGCGTTGGCTGCTCTGGGAATTTCTTTGGATTGTGGAATCATTTGTGGAATTTTTATCTGCTGGTCAAACTGGTAAGAGTTAAAATAAGTGAGGCGTACACTGAGCAGAGCTGGCTGTAATCAAGCCTGGCTGTGTTCGGTCAGCCTACTCTAATGATCCCTTTAATTGGGTTGATTTAACACGAGGACAATCAGTTTGGGGATAACTGTTGTTCAACAACATTGCTCACTAATTAATTAAATAAATAATCTGTGATTTCCTCACTCAGGTTTTTTTGTGTTTGTTTTTTTAATATTCCTTTTCGCTTTCGTCAGGATGTGAATAATATTTCACAACCTTATACTCTAAATATACCTTGACAGATGCATTTTATACACTATATACGTTTTCATGCCATATTGACAACAATATTCGCCCTTCCATTCTCTCTTTTTTCTCCCTTTTTCTCTCTCTCCTTCTGGTCTGCAGCTCCAGAATGCTATTCAGCGGTGGCAAATGCCTTTGCTCTGTGGCAGTAAACAATGGTGGATGAGGTAAACAAACCCTAGTGACCCTCTCTAACAGGGTGGGAATGGAAGGTTAGCAGGAGAGTGTTGTCTGACTTACACTCACACATCGAGCAATACCATATATCACACCAGCCAGGGACATATTTACCCTTAACAAGCATGCGGGGGAAGGAATCGGAGGTTCGTCGACCTGAAAGCCTGCTGGTGTTGAGTACATCCGTCATAATGCTAATAATTGTAATAAAAGCTAATAATTGAGATGAATATTACAGTTACGTTGCGATAACATTAAGGCCTGGTTGATAGACATCACAATCGATTTTTTTTCCGGTTGATTACTAATTTTCTTACACGTAAACAAATTAATCTATTTCGTTTTGTTAGAATTAAAATATTCATTTCACTAGAGAGAGGGAGCGAGAGAGAAGTTTCTTGGAAACTCATTTATTTCATAAAGAAAAATACAGTATGCCAAACATCAGAACAAAATCTAACGTTAAACAACTTTTTTTCTGTATTCAGAAGAAAAATCGTAGGTTTTTAGATTCTCCGCATTCATGAAATGTTACATTCCCCAAAACGTTGACGTCTGCACGTTAGATTTTAAACCGAAAAGTGGCAGAAAATCTATATTTCACTGTGAAGACGCTCGCAATAAAAAAAAGACTCTTACAGAAAACGTGTGCCGTGATATCATTTCTTTATTGTTTAAGCAAGAAAACACCACGCACTGTTATATAAAATATTTGACTAGTTAGTAGAAATAACTATTAGCAATTTTCAAAGCAGGAAATAAGATATTCCGTTCATTCTGCTACTTTAAAACAACGGCTCAAAAATTGGGTTACAGGGACCGCGAGTGGGCCGTGAAGCATCACCAGAAGGAGAAGAACAACAAGAAAAAGAAACAGATTAGTAGTAAGCAAACCCAAAGGAAAATGGGAACGAACCCCATGTACAGTGGGGTCCGATCCACTGGAATGTCGTCTGAACACGTGCTACAGTGGAAGATATAAGACTCGAGACTCAAGGGAAAAGCTTATCTTTTGTACAAAGAAGTTAAAATGGTTAACATCGATATCAAAACAATTGCTTCAAATATAAACAGTGACCTAGAATATCCAAGTGACTGAGACCTTGAATAGTGAATATTCGAGATGTCGAACATGTCCGTTCTTTGTTTTCGAAGTTTCAGAAGTCTAAAGTCCTACTCTATACATACAGCATATATACATAGTGCTGTATACAGTATATCTACAATCCAGATAAACAAACCTTTACAGCAGGACTAAATATTAAAAACATTCAAATGACATTCCTGTGATATCAGTTTTACGAACAATGTTAAGAAGGAAAAGATGTACAGTCACTCCGATAAATCCCTTGCATTGGGACAAATCAGTCTCAGCATACGTAATCCAGGATTTGCTCTCGCCCTTCATAACAATTCCTCTTTCCTTTTCATCTTCCACTTTCATATTCTCCTTTTTTTCACCTTATCATTCTCACTTTCACCTTCTTGATCTATGTTGGTGCCTTCCTTCCTGTCTGTTCATTCCTACATCAGAGGCTTCTCTGCTTATCTGTTGGGCGGTGTGTCAATAGCACAGACCCCACAGATACTTCCCAGGCCATCTGGTTTCCACACCGCTGCCAAACTCCAGAACAGCAGCTGTGTACAGGCTGTGAGGGTAACAGTCCTATAAAGAACCCCAAATACCAATTATGTTCCAGTCTTATCTTAACAGGCCGAGAGTCCTGACCCTGAACACACTGCCAAGAGCCAGGTTAACCGAGCCAACGGGAACCTGATTGCCTCTGGAATGGGACGCTCAACGTTTCAGCCCAAAGCCAGTGACAATTTCAGGGCAATAAGTCTCATCATTACCCAAAAGACAGCTCGCACTGGGCAAATGACAACTTGATTAATAGAGTAGGCGATGAAGTGTGCTGTCCAAACATACTCATCTTCCTGTTTCTAGCTGTGAATAATCCCAGAGGTCCAATGAATGAATTATCTGAAGCCCAAACCAGACCTCAAAACTGAAGGTCTATTGAAGTTTTCGAAAGCCCTGGACTTATTAACTGAGTCTGTGTTATTCGGTCAAATTCATAAGCAACCAATGGTTGAAACTGTGATGGAACGCCACTTAATTTGAAGTTTTTGAATAATGGAAATTCCGACCAATTTTTGACGTGAACATGTTAAGATAGTACGCCTGCAGAAATAAAGGAACCAAGCTGAACTTTTTCTTGTTGCTGGAGTAGGACCATCAACGGTAAATCTTTTCGAGAATTAGAATGTAAGTTTTACCTGGGAAGAAGCATGTGCTGTACCTGAGTAGGATTACAATCAGACACACACCTAAAGAACATTTGTTTGTCGTCTAGCAAGCCACAAAAAAAGACTATAATTAACATAACATTAGGCAACACCTGTTAACAAAGTGAGGTAATCCAATGTTGTGCCAAATAGTGTGGTTATTAGCGATAGGGAATAGTTTGCGTCTGTGCTAGCTAATTAAACATACTCGTTCGTGCATGACATTACACTTCTCGCCATTTGACAATGGACAAAATTTCCATTATTATTCAAACTGGTCTATCACAGTGAGATTTAACAAGCCGTTCAGGTTCGCACCTTATGCTATTGGTGAAATCGGTGAAATAATTATTATGAGTACACTGATAGTAGCATCTGGCTGGGGTGGTCATGTGGACCTCTGTGGCTCAGGTGGTGGAGCGGGTTGTCCACTAATCGTAGGGTTGGTGATTCAATTCCCGGCCCACGTGACTCCACATACCCAAAGTGTCCTCGAGCAAGACACTGAACCCCAAGCTCCTCCCGATGGCAAGTTAGCACCTTGCATGGCAGCTCTGCTACCATTGGTATGTAAAGTGCTGTGTAGAACCGCTAAGGTTTAAAAAAAACGGCATGTAAGTGCAGACCTTTTACCATTTCTACCCACGTTTAAACGTATATAAAGTGGTCCTTTTATATAGCTTAAATTATTTCTAAAAGGTACGCTATATTAATGTTACCTTGTACATACACAGTATAACTTGAACGATACATACTAAAGATACTAAAGATATCCCCTTGATGGTATTGCGCAATGTACTATGCAAAAGTACAGTTTGGTACCTTTGTTAATGAGAATGTTAGCTACGTTAGCAAGAGCCAATAGTAACATTAGTGTAGCTGTAGTGACGGTTAACCCGAAACAAAAGCAGCAAAAAATAAATAAATAACAACACCTTTGCAGTTCAAGTGTAGATGAATTCAGTCCAAACTTGAGTTCATTAATCTTCATTTTTTTCAGCATAAGATTTGATTTCTTTCATTGTACACACTTAGAAAAAAAAAAAAGTGTATTAAATTGTTCCTTTAATTGTCACTGGGGTGGTTCTTTTATCCTTTGTATCTTCACCTTTGAAAAAAGATTTAAGGCGCATAATTGGACCGTGAAGCTTTAAATCGATGCTATACAGACCTTTCTAGGTAAAGTTGTATATTTGATAGTACTACGGCAGCGACAAGGAAAGGTACTGCTTAGTACCGATTTTTTTCCCAACGAAGTGTTTTCCCCTGTTATAATCATCCTGCTTTAATTAGCTACAGTAGCTAACCCTAACAATAAAACAACACAATCAATGCTTCCGCGTCATTGCTCACAATACCTGGCTAGCGAGAGCCAACAATGCACAGAAACGTGTTCTCATATTTGAGCTATTATCAGTTATACTTCCTAAAAATTTCAAAAGCACCGCATGCTGTATTATGATGGCTGAATATATAATATACAATATCTGAACATCTAATATGTACAAAAGGAGCCTTTCTTGAAAAATAATTACGATATAAGACAAATACAGGTCGCATGAAGTGCTTTAAAGATCTGAAGAACCCACAGGGGTGTAGCAAATGAAAACACAGAAGTGTGTGTGTGTGAGAGAGAGAGAGAGAGAGAGAGTGGGAGTGCAATAGAGAGAAAAACTGAGTTATTGAGACGGCTCAGTGGGAGACAGCTCCGTGTGGGCTTGTGGGATTGACGCTAGGGCGAATGGATGGGAGGAGGAGGGTTTAGGTCAGAGTCGAGGAGTGATTACTCCAGCAGGAGAGGACTGATCCTGCGATTCATCGCCCTTCCTTGTCCTCCCTTCCCCTATCATCATGCGCTCCTTTCTTCCCCAGGATTACACGCAGGCCGAATGCACCTTGATCCCCTCTAGGCTGGTGTTACTTTAGCACTGGAGACTACAGCCACTTCATTAAACTACAGTGTTAGTCCATGAATCAGGCAGGCGGCGACAAAGTTCCTTTCCTTCTTGTGCTACTCGGGGGTTTTCAAGTGCCCTGGAGGAGGGCTTGTTACAGTGGCACTGCTCCTTTTCATGGTGCTACAGTCACGCCAATTATACCCACTCATTACGAGTCAGGCTTCAGAATGTGGAAAACAGCACTTTTTATTGAACATCCTTCGACAAGTCAGTGTCTTTTGTTTAGAACTAGGAGCAGTTCATAACTTGTTTTAAAACTCTTCATAATTTATCAAACAAATTTTTAACCTTTTTTTCATTAAAATGGTCACAGCTCTTTAAGAAGTAACATAGCGAGTTATTCATTTGATTAAAAAATTTGATTAATTAAGTCGCGGTCCCAGTAGAACCCGTTGGGGTTTTTTTGTTATTTAGAGATCATTAAATAATGCGATAGAGAACACAGCTATATAATATGAAAACAATATAAAATAAACACACACCACTTTATTATAAAACCATAAGCTAAAATACTTCTAGCATACCTATTTGGCTTAGAGAGCCCTGATATTACTAATGTAACCTGCTAATAAATAACCAAATCAGATAGATAGCTAGATACATACATACACCGATCAGTCATAACATTAAAACCACTAACAGGTGAAGTGAATAAGATTAATTATCTCGTTACAGCGGCACCTGTCGAGGGGTGGGATATAGTAGGCAGCAAGTGAGCAGTCAGTTCTTGAAGTTGATGTGTTGGAAGGAGGAAAAATGGGCGAGTGTAAGGATCTGAGAGACTTTGACTAGGGCCGGATTGTGATGTCTAGACGTCTGGGTCAGAGCATCTCCAAAACAGCAGGTGTTGTAGGGTGTTCCTGGTATGAAGTGGTTAGCACTTACCAAAAGTGGTCCAAGGAAGGAGAACCGGTGAACCGGCGACAGGGTCATGGGCGCCCAAGGCTCATTGATGCACGTGGGGAGGAAGGCTAGTCCGTCTGGTCCGATCCCACAGAAGATCTACTGTAGCACAAACTGGTGAAAAAAAAGTAACCAAGCTTTCTGTGATGCACTGTGTGTTCTGACACCTTTCTGTGATGCACTGTGTGTTCTGACACCTTTCTATATGGCGCTGTGTAGCTGCAGACCGGTCAGAGCGCCCATGGAGACACCTGTCCACCATGGAAAGCACCTACAATGGGTACGTGAACATCGGAACTGGACCATGGAGTAACGGAAGAAGGTGGTCTGGTCTGATGAATCACGTTTTCTTTTACATCACGTGGCTGGCTACAAGCCACAAGAGGAAGTGAGATGCTCTGTGCAATGTTCTGCTGGGAAACCTTGGGTCCTGGCGTCCATGTGGATGTTACTTTGACACGTACCACCTACCTACTTTACATTATTGTAAACTTGAGCTTCGCAACATGGAAATGAGGCAAAAAAAAAAAAACAGCTGAAAATCAATCCCACAATTCTCCAAGCAAAGCCAGTTTCCACCGGCTTTCAGGAAAACACAAACATCTCAGAAAGCATCAAAATATTACTGTCATTTTATTTGAAATCCATGATGCGCAATGTTGTTTTGCTCTTATTGTGTTTTCCAGTTACTTCAAGACCTTGATTTCAAACTGCTTTAGAAGACAAAAAAAATGAAGACGTATAAAGCAGTAAAAATAAAGGCAGGTCAAAACAAATGTGCAGGAGACAATAAAGCACAGCACAGCGAGGCAGCAAAAACAAATCAAACACAGACTTTCATCTCGACTTGAGGACTAATTATTAATATACAAGTAATAATGCAGCTAATTAATGCCATGCTACACCTAAATCTAACATTGAAAGGAAAGGAAACCTTAAGGCTCTGTTCATTTTTTTTTCTATTATTATTATTATTATTATTACTTTTAATACGCTGCAGATTTTTTGCAGCAGATTTCCTTGTGGCCCAACAGGCACGTATTCTTCTCATTCTTGAACCCCATAAGGAGATAAAAACATTCTCACGTACCCATCTGAACATCTCCAGACACGGCTGGAAGTCTGTAAAATATATAGATTTTAAAAAATTCCCCTCTCAAAATGAATATAGATTTGTTGGGTTTTTTTTAATGAAATGCGTCCTCTCTTGATTACATACCTCTTGTGTGTCGGGATTTGTAATAATTGAAACTCCATATATATATCCACGCACACGCACACATGCGCACGCACACACACGCATGCACTGAAAGCTCTATAATCTGGACTTCTCCAGACGTGGGGTAGAGTCTACACATTTGGAAGTCGGTATAAACTTCACATTGCTGTCAGCACACTGGGCTGGAAATCCTGTACAAACCTGACAAATCTCCCCTCTCCACTCTCCTCATGAATCTGAAATGCCCCTGATGCATGAGCAAACTGTCGATAATAAGCTTGCACACTGTGCATGAGTAGTGTGTGTGTGTGTGTGTGCTCAGAGAGAGAAAGAGAGAGATTAACATATGCTAAAATGTCTATGGATTCATTCTCACTCACTCTCTCTCTCTCTCTCTCTCTCTGTCTGTCTGTCTCTTTCTCTGTCTCTCTCTCTGTCTCTCTCTCACACTCTCTGTCTGTCTCTCTCTCACACTCTCTGTCTCTCTCTGTCTCTCTCACACTCTCTCTCGCCTGGGAATCGATGGAGCTTGGCCATCATTAACTCCTTGTCTGAGTCACGGGTCGGTGCACTTCATCCAGCTCTCTTCTCTGCCTCAGCGCGCCCAAATTTGATCAATCCTTCAGCGCCGTATGACGCCGTCGTCTCAGCCGAGTGTGATTTATCGGGACCGTGAGCACCAGAAAACAAACTAACTAACTAACAAGTATTTTATAAAGCACTTGTTATAAAGTATTTTTCTATAACAACAGCTTATGACTAGGAGTGAAACGGTATGAAAATTTAATGGCATAATAACTGCGGAACTCAATATCACAGTAGTATTATATCACAGATTTTATTTCTGCACTGAAGCATCTGTGGGAAACTGCAGCAGGATTGTTATCTAATCTGTTAGATATAGATATACCATATGCTCAGCTTTATTGTCACTTAGTGATGATTTTGCACATAATTTCAAGCAGACAAAGATATTTGGCAATACATAAAGTACAACAGCAGTCAAGAAGGCAAATATAAACTTTACTTTTTTTAGTGCAAATATAAACTTTACTGGTTTTTTTTTTTGAAGAGGGCCAATTTCTTTGGTGGAAAAAACATTACTCAATAGGCTATACTTCCATATATACATTTTATTGTAGTTAATTAATAATAATAATAATAATAAGAAGAAGAAGAAGAAGAAGAAGTCATTGGTTTAAGAGATTAATTCAATGTGTATCACAGCACTGTTGAATTCTCAAATCGGATTGGTTCTAATACGTTATCGTTTCTATAGTAACGGCCAATTCACCGGGACTCGTATGCTGGATATTCCATGTTACACGTACGTTCCGTCTACATTGTATCTACTCTAACAAGCGGATACATTTGAAAACAGCGTGTTCGCGTAGTAGCGTGGACCGAGAAAACAAAGATATTCAAAAATGACGACGTGTTTTTAGTCATGTGACCCATTCAACTCAAAACAAACAAGATGGTGGATGGTGTGCCCCGTATCCAGTTTGATAACGTTGACAAACATTAATGTCACTTCGTACAACCTTCAGATTGCTTTTTTTTTTTTTTTTTTAAATAAACGCCTGACGTAAATGACGCTTCTAAAGTTTTTATGCATGCACGGTATAGGGATGTAAGCGTTCTCAGACGTTTCAGCGTGGAATTTTTGGAAAATGTTTGAAAACGGCAGTGTAGACGGAGAGCGTTTTTAAAAAAACGAAAAGGCATTTTTCATATCCATATGGATTCACGTGGACGTAGCTTTAGACTAATAATAAACAACATGTCGTTATTTAACAACGAAAGCAAAATGTCAAATTGTCGTTATGGTGAAAACCGAAGACTCGAGGCTGAGGCTGGAGAAGGAACGACTGTGTATAGCGGATATAACATAAGTGATACCACTGATATTCTACATTAAATACAAAAACAGAAATGGACAAAAAGCATGTGAGACGTGTCATTCAAAAATAAATTACACATTGAAACTGCCAGCAAATCGCTGTGAAAAACAGCAATCACACTGTCGCAATGTTGATTATTTTCTTACAGCAGCATGCCCCTTTGTGTTTTATTGCTTATTTATGTGTATAATATTTAGTAGGCTTATATCAGTTGAACACTACTACAAGTGGCTATAAGTTGTCGCTTAAAGCCTCCAAACCACCAGGGGGTGCCATGATTATAAAAATATATGTGCAAAAAAAAAAAAAAAGACACTTGACTATGATTAGGCAGAAATGTTTATGTATTAGACAGGCATTGGGGGAGGGGGGCGGTTCATGGTGTTAGAGATTAGATTAGAAACTGAAATTTACATCACTAAATTAGGGCACTAATGCAACTACTATAAATAAAACTAGTGTAAGAAGTGTTGGGCTAACAGAAGTCAAGTTGACTCTTCCAGGATAATAAAGTATTACTTCTGCACATTCAATCTTGAATATAAACTTCTCTGTGTCTTATGAAAGCAAACTTCTTTAAAGCACAAAGAAATCGGTGGAGCTGGGATTTTTTTTTTTTTTTAAACAAATGGTATAGCTATTCGTGCAAACGGCACTATTTTTTTTAAACGGCTGAAACACCTCTAGGTATCAGTAAAGTGGATGCTGCTGTAAAGCTGGAAATGTTCTCAGGAGAACGTATCCTAAGGGAAGACATGCTCTTTCTGTAGGAGCTATGAAGCTGTCACTGCTCTCCTGCCATCATTTCCAAGCACACCACTGCTCGAGTCGCACTGGGAGAAGCACAGGCAGCTGTCAGCAGATTTGGTGTCTTGACTATCTGAATAAGAAGGACAGAAAAATAACACTCCTGGGGAACGCGTGCAGAAAATCCGTCCCTGATGAAGTGTAGAGATGGAGGGAGCGAGCCCGGCGTTAATGTGGCCCTGCTGTTGTCTGGAAATGCCAGTGATCAGCATTTATGAGGAAGCACGAAAGAAGCGCAGGGCGTGACTCACACAAACCTGCTGCTGAGCTCTTTGAAGGGACAACAAAGTGAAGTTCAGGGTTTTAAAAGTGATCAGTTCGGGAGGATGGAGAGAAATGTAACACTGCCATCTAGGGGATGGACGGAGAGCATCTCCGCGGTGTGTGGAGGGAGATTAAGGAGTTCTGTTGCATATTTGATGTAAATGAGCGAGCACGTGTCAGTAAGGAGGCGCCCGGATGCCCTTGGTGTCTCTCTACTGGGAGTAACAGGAGCACGAGACAAAGATGGAGACGCAACATGCCATGGCACAGTGATTCGTCTTCTGCGACAAAAGAGGAGGGATAAGAGAGAGGGAACAAAAGGCCGAGAAAGAAATGTAGAGAAAATTAGAGAGAGAGAGTGTGCGCGTTTCTGTGAGAGACAGAAAGAGAGGAAGGTGAGACAGCGAGGGAGAAAGAGAGGAAGGTGAGACAGCGAGGGAGAAAGAGAGGAAGGTGAGACAGTGAAGGAGAAAGAGAGGAAGGTGAGACAGCGAGGGACAAAGAGAGGAAGGTGAGAAAGATGGTGAGACAGACAGGTTGAGAGTGAGAGAGCTGAGAAAGAGGTGAGACACAGGGAAGTGGAAAGGTGAGAGGGATGAGGGCGAGAGATGGTGAGACACAGGGTGAGAGTGAGAAAAAGAAGAGACACAGAAAGAATGGGAAGGAGAGAGACAGCGAAGTGGAAAGGCGAGAGAGAGAGGAGTGGCATGAGAAAGGGGCAGGAATGTAGAAGAAAGAAAAGGAGAGAGAAGGAACAAAAAGTAGGACAGAGAGAGAGAGAGAAAAGAAGTGTGAGAAAGCGAGGAGGCAGAAGAGAGTGAAGAGGAGCGGATGACGTTTTTGACAGTAAAAAAAAAAAATAAATCGGGATAAATTGCCCGGGAAACACATTTGTCGAAATAAAGAATGGAATGATGATAAATGTGAGCTTTTCACTCTCTGGTGCCAGCAAATGACCGTTTCCAGCTTCAGATTAAAACGTGTTCTGCTTTTATTTATGGATGACAAATGTGTTCATTAACTACAGCAAATGAGAAATTAGGACTTGCCCAATTTTATTAACATGTGCATCCACTCTGTCCAAACACCCTGCTGTAAACTCAGTTTAAAGAAGTGTCACACGATCCGGCGTTTAAAGAGCTGATAACAAAACTCACAGACTGGTTTCAACAAATTGTCACTGGCACTTTAGTCTGTCAGTTTCACTCTAACCTGATATTTGGATGGAAACATGGCTTACGGCTGCTTCTATAATGTATAAATGGAGCCAACTGTTTTTTGTAGGGAAAACAATGCGGTCATTATTCAGTTAATGTAATGTCTGCATGTAATTACTGGAGTATCTCTGAGATTTTTAGTCTGTTAATTCAGTCATTTTTACAGACTACACATTCCCAGGTTTCAGAAAGAGTAGGTCGTGTATCTGTGTACCTACCTGATACACCGATCAGCCATAACATTAAAATCACCTGCCTAATGCTGTGTAGGTCCACCTTGTGCCTCCAAAACAGCTCTGAGCCGTCGATGGGTGGACTCCACAAGACCTCTGAAAGTGTGCTGTGGTATCTAACACCAAGACGTTAGCAGCAGGATCAGACCAATTTGTGCTACAGTATCTCTTCTGTGGGATCGGACCAGATGGGCTAGCCCAGTGGTTTTCAAAGTGGGAGCCGCCAGGGGGCGCCCGGGGGGCTTCAACAATTTGGTATTAAAAATAAATTCTCACTCTCAGCCAACCACACACACACACACACACACACACACAATCAATTCCTAATATAATGTAATGTAAAGATGTAAGATGTAATTATTATTAATAAAAGGGGGATATAATCAGAAGTCTGTATTTTTAATGTGTTTTAAAGACATCTTGCAAAAGGGGGGCGTTGGTCAAATGTTAATGCCATTTGGGGGGCCTTGCCCTGGAAAAGTTTGGGAACCCCTGGGCTAGCCTTCACTCCTCACGTGCATCAATGCCATCGGGAGCAACTTGACGATGAAGGCAACCAATGAGCCTTGAGCGCCCATTACCCTGTCGCCATTTCATCGGTTGTCATTCCTTGGACCAGTTTTGGTTGGTACTAACCACTTACATTACATTTATTCATTTAGCAGACGCATTTATCCAACGCGACTTACAAATGAGAAAATACAAGCAAAGCGATATATCAAGCAGAGAACAATACAAGTAGTGCTACCGTACAAGATCCGTTAATTGAGTTCCAGAAGAAGCAAGGTGCACTTCCATCCCAAGAACACCCCACAAGACCTGCCGTTTGGATATGCTCAGTTTGATATTTGGTTTGGATTGGTTCCACACTGCACATAATTAAACTAACTAAAAAGGAAAGAAAAAAAACAATGCTGGTTGAAAGGTGGGATCCAGGGGACTAGGACTTGGACCACAAATCAAGACCTGTGGTATAATCTTGAAGAGGTAGAACTGATTTTAAACTACATAGGCATAATTAACAAATCAGTTTGAAATGTCAGATTATTACAACTAACACTTCAGCCCAGTTCCAGGGATGCGCTCATCACATTCAGTACATATGGGATTCCTTGGATATATCCAAGATGGCGGCGCGGCAGTAGCACGCAGCGGCCTCTCCAGATCCAAAGTGGTGCTATTTGTCTTGTAGTCCGATTTTACAGCACACGGACACCAGAGAAACCATCACCAGACACTGCTAAAATACAGAAATCATGCAACAACTAACCTGCATGATGATCTGCTGGAGAAGCTACGCGTCCTCGGAGGCCTGCTGAGACCAGGCCTCCTGTCCTCGGCGTCGCCTGATGCCGGTGTCCGGGGGAGGGGACGTCGAAAGCGGTGTGCGAGGAAGCGGAGGCCGGGGGTCCATGCTAGGCTAAAAGCAAACCCTAGCCGGCCGGCTTTCCCGTCTATCCTGCTCCCTGGACAATTAACTGGATTATATCCGACTCCAGCAGGGAACGCGGTGTGAGTTTAGAGACTGCTGGGTCTTTATTTTCACAGAGACGTGGCTCAGCGACTCGGAGTTCCGGACGCCGCCATTCAGCTAGACGAGCTCGCCTCGTTTCATACCGACAGAAATGCAGCTCTGTGCGGTCAGGCTCGCGGTGGTGGCTTGTGTGTTTACATCAACACGAAATGGTGCAAGAACTCGGTGCTATTTTCTAGTTACTGCTCATCACTGGTGGAGTTTGTGACTGTTAGATGCAGGCCGTTTTATTAACCGCGGGAATTCACCACTGTTCTGATGATCGGAGTGTATACATTCCCCCCAGCGCTAATGCTAGAGACGCGCTCTGTGAACTGTAGTAAACACACCCCAATGGACTGTTTATCATCGCCGGAGATCTCAACCATGTGACTCTCAAAACGGTGCTCACTAAATTTCACCATGTGGACTTTGCAATGAGAGGGGCGAGCACGCTGGATCTTATTTACATAAACATCCCCAGCGCGTGCAGGGCAAAGCCCCGCCCCCACCTCGGCTACTCAGACCAGAGCCCCGCCCCCACCTCGGCCACTCAGACCAGAGCCCCGCCCCCACCTCGGCCACTCAGACCAGAGCCCCGCCCCCACCTCGGCCACTCAGACCAGAGCCCCGCCCCCACCTCGGCTACTCAGACCACAGCCCCGCCCCCTCCTCGGCTACTCAGACCACAGCCCCGCCCCCTCCTCGGCTACTCAGACCAGAGCCCCGCCCCCACCTCGGCTACTCAGACCACAGCCCCGCCCCCTCCTCGGCTACTCAGACCACATCTCGGTTATGCTAATCCCAGCACACAGACCGCTAGTCAGACGCTCCAAACTGGTTTTGAAGCAGGTTTGTGAAAACCTGGCCAGCAGGAGCCAGCTCTGCTCTTCAGGACTGTTTTGAGCAGACTGACTGGGACATGTTCAGGGAGGCTGCAACTGACATCATCTCCACCAACTTGGAGGAATACATGGCGTCAGTGACCAGCTACATCAGCAGGTGTATTGATGATGTCACCGTCTCCAAGATCATCACCACACACTCCAACCTGAAGCCGTGGATGACTGCAGAGGTGCGAGCACTACTGAGGACCTGAGAAGCCACCTTCAGGGCAGGTGACAAGGTGGCCTTAAGAACAGCGAGGGCCAAACTGTCCCGGGCCATCAGAGAGGCAAAGCACGCACACGCCCAGAAAATCCACAGTCACTTCACGGATAGCGGCAACACACGGCGCATGTGGCAGGGCAATCAGCAACCACAGGACAACATCACCCACCTGTGACAATGATGCCTCGCTTCCAGATGTGCTGAACAACTTCTACACTCGGATTGAGGTGCAGAATGACGTGGCAGCGAGGAAGACCACCCCTCCTCCCAACGACCAGGTGCTGTGTCTAACCACGGCTGATGTGAGGAAAACTCTACGCAGGGTCAACCCACGGAAGGCTGCTGGACCAGACAACATTGCTGGTAGAGTGCTCAGAGGATGTGCAGATCAGCTAGTAGATGTTTTCACTGACATCTTCAACATCTCCCTGAGCAGTGCCATTGTTCCAACGTGCTTCAAGGCTACCACCATTGTCCCCGTGCCGAAGAAGTCTCCAGTGTCCTGCCTCAATGACTACCGTCCCGTTGCACTCACATCCATCATCATGAAGTGCTTCGAGGGGCTCGTCATGAGGCACATCAAGACCCTGCTGCCCCACTCACTAGACCCACTGCAGTTCACGTATCGCACCAACCGCTCAACAGACGATGCCATCGACACCACCCTACATCTCACCCACCTGGACAAGAAGGACACCTACGTTCGAATGCTGTTCATAGACTTCAGTTCAGCATTCAACACGATCATTCCTCAGCACCTGATTGGAAAGCTGAATCTGCTGGGCCTGAACACACCCATCTGCAACTGGATCCTGGACTTCTTGACTGGGAGACCTCAATCTTGCCGGCTTGGGAACAACTTCTCCAGCACCACCACGCTGAGCACGGGGTCCCTCAGGGCCGTGTGCTTAGTCCACTGCTGTTCACTCTGCTGACTCACGACTGTGCAGCAATGCACGGCTCCAATCACATCATCAAGTTTGCCGATGGCACGACCGTGGTGGGTCTCATCAGCAAGAACGACAAGTCAGCGTACAGAGAGGAGGTGCAGCGACTAACGGACTGGTGCAGAGCGAACAACCTGTCTCTGAATGTGGACAAAACAAAAGAGACGGTTGTTGACTTCAGGAGAGCACGGAGCGATCACTCTCTGCTGCACATCGATGGCTCCTCCATGGAGCTCATCAAGAACATCAGATTCCTTGGTGGTCACCTGACGGAGAACCTCACCTGGTCCCTCAACACCAGCTCCATAACCTAGAAAGCCCAGCAGCGTCTAGTTCGGCACTATCTGGTTCGGAAATGACACCTCATTGGATCGCAAGACCCTGCAGCGGATAGTGAAGACAGCTGAGAAGATCATCGGGGTCCCCCCCATCACAGACATTTCAATACACGCTGCATCCGCAAAGCCACCAGCATTGTGGAGGACCCCTCACACACCCCTCACTCACCCCTCACACACACTCTTCACCCTCCTGCCGTCTGGAATAAAGTACCGAAGCATTCGGGCCTCACAACCAGACTGTGTAACAGCTTCTTCCTCCAAGTCATCAGACTCCTCAATACTCAGAGACTGGACTGACACACACGCACGCACACACACACACACACACGCATGCACGCACTCTCTCTCAATTGAACACCATCTCACTCCCACTGAAAAATTTGCACATTCCTGCATTGACTCTGTTGCATTTTTGCTGCTACTGTATTATAAAAATCTAGTATTTAATTTATTGTCATTATTATACACTTTACCTGCTGCTACCGCTATAACTGCTATGTCCATATTTGGTATAATCTAATCTGCTGAATGCTCAGTCATATCATGTTATGTTTACATTTATACCATTTTTAAATGATATTGTTACTCCTCGGCACCTGTCTTCTGCACTACCGGTTATATCAGACACTTCCACACTAACACTGTGTACTGTTCGGCGCTACACTGTCACTTACTGTACCTATTGTCCTGTTTTATTAGTTACTGTACTGTCCTGTGTTTTTAACACACATCTGCATGTGCACTTTGTGTAGAAATATGTAGATCTTATTTGGTTCTGTATCTCATGTGGATAGTGTGTTGTTTATGTAGCACCATGGTCCTGGAGGAATGTCGTTTCGTTTCACTTTGTACTGTACCAAGTGTATAGGGCTGAAATGACAATAAAACCACTTCGACTTGGAGATGCTGCAGTGCAAGATTTTAAATCAGCCCGAGCTCAACGCTGGCCCCTTGTGTTCAGTAAATGAAAAGGAAATTCGGTTTTGTTACATTATTTAGAATAGGAAGGAATCAGGCTTCCTTGCAGAAAGTTGAGGGATGGCCTGTGATCTCCTGGGATCTCTACTCAAATTCAGCACACATTGATTTACTTTAATATTTTAAATACTTCTACACACATCTATGTTGTTTCACGTCTCCACTGGTTTCCTTTCTAGTCAGTGTTTTTCCAGTTCTGTCCTTTACGGTCTAGAGGTGCCTGGGAGTCCACTAACAGTACTGACTGATTAAACCTATCAGTCCTGACCCTGCAGACACTCTGACCTTTTAGAGATGGACGACATCTTTCTCTCTCTCTTTCTCTCTCCCTCCATCTTTTACTGTCTCTCAATCAGCCAACCCATGTCCTTACACTGCCCCTCTCCGTCCTTCTCCATCTGATGAGGGTCTGACAGTTCAGCTTTATGCTTTTTGTTAACAGTTCTATTCTGTGCCATGCGCTCATGTCCTGCTCTGCAGTATCCAGAGGAGAAGCTACAGGTCAGGCGAGACAAGCAAGCATCAGGGGCCCGAGCATTAACGAGGTATCCGAAAAGCTGATCACGGAAGTAATTTTGAGGAATCTTAATTTAATTTCTACAGTGCTTTTTAAATTTTATTTTATTAACTCTTAATTGTCACAAAGCAGCTTTATGGAAACCAGGATGTGGATTTTGATCTCTAATGAGCAAGCCAGAGGTGACGGTGGCAAGGAAAAACTCCCTGAGCCGACGTGAGGAAGAAGAAACCATGACAGGAACCGGTCTCAGAAGGATGTCTCCAGATAGTGGGATTATAAATCATTACTGTTCTACAACTTTATACTACAAAGCCAAACAGTAGTAAGAGTGATGATAAGATATTCAATTGTTTACATATAGACCTACATAATTGATGATACAGCGCCCCCTGGAGCAGAGAGGGTTAAGGGCCTTGTTCAGGGGCCCAACAGAGACAGCTTGGTAGTGCTGGGGCTTGAACCCCTGACCTTCTGATCAGTAACCCAGAGCCTTAACCACCAAACCACCCCTGTGGAAGGATCGGTAAACATCTGTTATACTGTCAGTTGTTATTGGGTTATTTGTTGGATTTTACTCTATAATGTCTATTAAAGTTATATAAAATAAAAATGATTAGACTCTATTCAGGCTTTCTGCCTGCTGATCCTCCTCTCTTTGTTCCCAGAGGGGTTTTTCCTTGAACTCGTTCTCATCATGTTTCTCCTAGAGCCATTTGGTGATGATTAATTAAGCCTCTGGGCTGATTAGAGACTTCTCTTCACTCGTTTTTTGGCAAACAAACCATTAAATTGCTTGTTATGTGCCATAATAAAAAAGGAAAAAAACAAAAGGTGTGTATGTACCTAATTAAAAAAATGTTAAAGTTTTTAAATGGCTGCAGTGTAAGAGCAATAAAAACATTCTGGGTCGAGCTGCTATGGGAAAATAATTAACAAAGGGGTGGTGTGATGTGGCGTGACGTACTCCATAGTTAACACTTAAGCACATCATACTTTTTATCCATTGTAGCTACATGTAAAGTTGCGGAACACGCATGAAACAATTTAGTTTCTGTTGTGATTTATCATTTTTTTGATATTAACATCTTGTGAAGTTGTGTACACCTTGTCAGGCGATTATGAAATCGCACGAAATGGGCGGCTGTGGCGCGGGTGGTAGAGCGAGTTCGCTAATCGTAGTGTTGGCGGTTCGATTCGATTACACTGTATGCGTAAGTGCAGGCCAGACCTTGAAATCCTGAAGACTGTCTCGCGTCTGAGAATATAAACGATTACACGGATATATTTTTTAATCCATTTATGTGGTGCAGCCACCATACAAGTGTAAAGTTGTTCCTATAGAAATGATAACGCGTATTAAGACGAGTGCATTGATATAAACTGCTGTTATAGCGAATAAATCGACACCTCAACCAATCAGAATGGAGAATTCAGCAGCACTGCGGTGGTATGACGAGTTATGCCATATCAAGCTCTACGTAATGCAGACCGGCCGACGCCGTATACACAAGTGGCATGATGATTAATGAGTTCTTCGTTGTCACATATCAGTTGCCATTGGCGGTGTGAGACAGTGTGAGACAGTGTGAGACAGGTCAATCACTGTTTTGGCCTGCGAAGCGCTAAAATCAGCCAGCATTCCTTTGGATTTAGCACAAGGAAAGTTTGCAGTTGCTGGCATCATCCATCATTAGGTGTGGTGTCACCTACCAGAGATGGAAGCTACAGGCAGGGAGTTGTGTGTGTGTGTGTGTGTGCGGGTTTGCTTGCGAGGCAGCGTTTTTATTGGCCCATAATGAATTCCCCATGCATCATAAAGCCAGAGCTATATCCCTACACAAGACCCACAGCCTGTTCCCCAGCTCTGTTTACAGCTCCTGCAGCGCACACGGCGGAACCGGCGACACTCAAGCAGAACCTTGAACTGTGAACACATCATTTCCTCAAGTTGGCTGGCTCCACCTGCACTATCGATCAAACTTGAGAAGAAGTGATCCAGCAGTCGTGTAGTCCAAAAAAAAAAAAGATTGTGAATCCTCATTTTATTACTGGGTATGAATCTAGCTATAAGAATGATATACAGAATATATATATATATATATATATATATATATATATATGTATATATATATATATATATATTTCTATATACTGTATTTAATAACGAGTGTACAGATGCACTCACAGACTGTCCCTGGCTTCTGCGTCTCACACCCAGGAGGATTCCCACCAGATCCACTCAGGCAGCTGACTATCACTCCTGACACATCAAACCACGGTTTTGGCATGCCTTCTGGGTGACTGGACTCACTTAGGGATCGAGATGAAACACACACATGATGGCGAATGTGTAAATATCACAGCTGACTCCTCCAGTGTGATCCCGTACTGTACAGTCACTCTGCCAGGATGACATTCCCTAACAGAGAAAATGCTGCAATCAATATTTGCAAATCTGAATGTGAACAAGAATAGGATGTGACATTATCAGAAGGGTATCAGGCAAGCGCTGTAGGCTCTTACACCTAATCACTGCGAAGAGCAGGTGTTAAAGTCTAAAAATATAGGGCCAGGCACCACAGGCAAAAACGCTCGTTTTGGTTCCAGCTGTTTTTCCATTGAAAACTTTCTCCAGGACCGTGGGGCAACACAGAACAGTCAGCAAGACTACAGGAAGTGCAATACACAACATTCCATCACAGTAAAACAACAACCACAAAACATCTGTTGAAAAATTCAAACATATTGCATATGCTAATATACAGTGTAATACAAAAATAACTAATATTGACTTATATCAGATTAAAACATTAAGTTTAATTCAGACCCAAGGAAAAATAAGGGTTGGTATTTAAAAAAAAAGAAAAGAAATTATTTTCAATAATGTACTCCTTTACATAACTACTACTACTTTATTATAATTTTTTTTCTTTTGAAATAGTTTGCTTCTGAAATCTGTCTTCTGTCAAGTGAGATTTGGAGCGACAAACCCTCTGATGCAGTTCTCTGAGTGGTGGTTAATGATCTTCCTGGATTAGTATTTTTTTAATGACTTTCCTTTCTTGGAATTGTTGAATTTGTATTCACCCAAACACACAGAAACTCTTATCTAGAGTAATCCAGAGTGATCCGATGTTCACGCTGGCAACACGCTCCTTATAAACGGACTGAAAAAACAACAACCCGGGTATTATAGACGCCGTGGTTGAATTTTCTGAGAGGAGACTGAGAGTTTATTGGATTACTTTTGAAAGAAGTCTCCACAATATTAAACGTAACTATAAATGAATAAAAAAGTAAAACTTGCAGTTCTTTAACTAAAAAAAAAAAATATTCATTTGTTGGCAAATTGGTGAGGGATGAGAGGAATAAAACACTACAGGACTGCTAAAGGTAAACATAAAGAGCAAAATCAATGCACAGTCATTTAGAACATTACAGTATGGTCATTTTCTTCATGATCATCAAACTGTAGTCAAATCTTAAGACCACAAGTGGGAAAGCATCATTTGTGTTCCAAGCTGTCCGGAGTCCTGAGTACATTCAATATTTTTAAACATGTGAATCTTTTCGGTTTCAATTATGAATATGTTTTTGGATCTGAAACTGCCCAGAACCCCCTAAAAAACCCTTTAAAATAAAAACCACACACACACACACACACACACACACACACACACACACACACACACACACACACACATGTTTCAGTCGGATGTTTCCGATTTTAAGCTTTTCTACTTCCCCTTTGCTCGACTCCAGGATGTGATATAAAATTTTTGATATATAGTTTATAATAGTGTTGTACACATGGCAGTGTTATGTACACATGATACTGTATCTTCATCAGAGGTGAAAAATACTTGAGTAATTGTATTTCATTACTCTACTGAAGTATTATATTGGCATATTTATACTTTACTTGAGTACTGAAATGATTGAAAATTGAATAATTGTACTCTTACATAATTATGTTTACAAGAAACAAAAACCTGCTCTTTTACTCCTTGATTTAAACCTCCAAAGTACTTCTTACAAACCTCTGAGGTCTCTCATCCACCCAGCCACGGTATGTTATATATGTATCAGTAAAATCGGCTCAGTTTAGCATCCAAACATGATCGAGAGTCGTGCCAATTCATCATCTGCAGTGACCTTCTCATTCCACAGGATGCAGTCAGCTCTATCGCTATCCATGTGTGTCTGGATAAACCGCTGGACTGCAGTGGAACTTGAGGACGAGCGTCCCTGGACCTACCTCAGTAAAATGGTTCACTATGCTAGACATAGCAGATTCATATGAACTGAGGTGTCTCCTCATTTGCCAACATTAACTGACTAATTTTATATTTTTAACTATGTTAGCCTGTTGTTGTTTTTTTTTTGCTAATGCCAGGTTAGACTGACTGATGTAAAGTGGCTAAGCAGCAAGTCCAATTCTAGCTAATGCTAAATGTTTGCAGGATATATTACTTCTGGTTAATTCATTAGCAAAGTATGTTAGCAAAACCCGACTTTCCTCTTTCATTTGAGTGCACTATCTATATCTACACTTTCAGTTCAATTTCATCATTTCATTTATAGATAATTTCTCAGTATTTTGCGCACTAATCTTAACAGCAAAAAAAAAAAAAAACATATTGAGAATACACAATATTGAAAGACCAAGGAAAGAGAGCGAGTCTGCAAGCCTGAAGGGACCGGCCGAGTTCCATTTAATCCTCCTGTCATCAGGAGATGTTCTGTGGCACGGCCTGGTTGGCAACCCTGGCGTTCCGCTCGGTCGCTCGTGCCCCATGGCTCTGGTGGGGTATGGCTTGGCATTATTGTTTTGTAACTGGTCCAAAAAGCTGCCTGTCTGTGACCTGTGAGGAAAGACACACATGAACGAGCACGGCTTTGCACAGATACAGCCCACGTCTGTCCGATATCTCTGTGCGTCATATTATTTATTGTCTTCTCTGCCAATATTGGGTTCTTTCTGGACTCTACATCGCATCAGTGCGCTCGGACCCCTGCGAGGATTAGCACAGAGGTAGGTGCCATGACTTATCAGTAAGGTTTTATTTAACACTAAACGCTGGCAGTCGTAGCCGAGCGGTTAATGAGTGTACTAGTGACTGGAAACTTGTCAGTTCAAATCCCAACGCTCGGACTTTTAAGCAGGAAGCGTCGCGTGTAAGGGATCGGCTCTGGGCTCGGACTGGATTGTTAAAAGCAGCTTTTAAAAGAATTAACTGCGACGTTTTACATTAAGGTTCATGAAAACGCACGCACTCACTGACCACTTCATCCGGGTAACACATACGCCTCGTTATTTCCTCATGTGATAAAGATTACTGCATTCATTAATTCAGCATGATGAAAGCGTTACTGTTAATACATGCGTACTTGTGGGCTTAAATCTAAAGTGTTACAGAATGAATCTGCTTTACAGGCTCGGTGAAGTATCGTAGTACACACGGCACGTTTTTTGTAATGGTTTTAATACATTTAGGAAGGGATTATTTTACTGGTCCAAAGCAGCTCCTGAGGCATTATGGCGGCTCCATACTAAAGCTCCAAGCCAGAGCATTACAGCAGGGTTTGAAGGGGCCTTTTTGTGTCTATCAATCACTCTAAACTCTTTTGCTCCCATCCATGCAGGCGATGAATTTGGCCCGGATTCATGACAAACAAAAGCTAAAGACATTTTGGGAGGAGAAGATAGAGAGACACGATCAGATGACTGGGAACGAAGAAGCCAGAATGAAGAGTAGTGCTTTATCAAAGTACGTACGCCTGCCACATCCAACACCGGCTCAGCCTAAATGACTTTCCGTAGGGAGAATTGGGTCTTTATCAAAACGGATTCTTTGTTTCTGTCACAGGGACTTTTTTTTTTCTTTCCAAGGCTTATTATTGTCTGGCAGGGGTGATTACCAAGAAAACCCCTGTCTATTAAATCCAAATTGGAGATTATTGTGAAAAACGACTCGGGGTGTGGGAGCCATATGTGCAGTGAAGGAATACATTGTCAAGACCACAACAGAAGAAGGAAAGGGATGATTAGATTTAGGCTTTTTTGATCAAAAGCAGATTTTCGGAAGCTTATTGATTCCAATTTATATGCAGCTAAAGCCAGCACCAGTTGGTCAGTTTTACCAGGAGACCTTCGTCAAATTCCACTAGCATGACCAGTGGAAGGAAGCGGTGAAGGAATGTTGATTATTATTATTATTATTATTATTATTATTATTATTATTACCACAGTACTATTGAATGCTCGATTCTGATTGGTCCATAACATTTATGAAAGGAGTCTCCAGTGTCAGGTCCCTGTAACAGTCAGTATGTTTTCCACCACGGGAATGTCTTCAGGACAGATGAGTTTGTGCGTTCGGGTTTCACTATTTTTAACTTCAAGTAAGGGAAAAAAAAAAAAAAGAGCCGCTGGTGAGGGCATGACTGTTTATAGCTGCTATAATGCACGTGATAAGAGGAACAAACTTTTCTTGCAGATGTTTAGCAATATTAAACATAACTATAAACAATTAAAAGAATAAAGTCTAAATAAAAAGTTTTAGCATTGGAAAATTGCTGAGTTAGAAGTAATAATAATAATAATAATAATAAAATAAAAAGTAATACTAAAACACTGCAGGGCATGCTGTTATTGGAAAATAATCCACTTCAGGGTCATTGCACTAATTTGTTTATTTTATTTTTTAAATTTGTGTCAGGCCAAATCACACAACCTCATTACTGAATATTTCTCTTATAACAGTGTTCTATCTTCTGTACCTGTACATTACGATCATCGACCTGCTCAATATTTCTAGATTTTGTTCTCGGTGATGAATTAAACAAATCAAAACACAGCTCTATTAAATATATGACATTTATTACATTACCAGCGCGAGTAAAACTCATTCATTAATATGTGAGAAATAAAGAATGTTTTGTGCCCTAGGAGAAACGGACTCTGTAATGTTTCTATTTACAGATCAGTGATAAGAATGTAAGAGAATGGAGGCAGAAGATCGATTTATCTCAAATTAATGTAACTCCAAATCCTAGCAGCTTTACTCTGATGTGTGTGTATACAATTTCCCGTTTCTCTCTTCCATAAGGCTGGTATGGATTAACACATGCAGTGTTACAAGCACACACTAATCCCCTGGCCTTGGTCCTCTCGCTAATAAAGAAGAAAATGTTGTTTTAGGACAGATAGAGATACGTGTGCTGCTCTTGTATAGATTGAATGTATGGATTGTGTAGGGTGATCTAATACAAGCGGTTTCAGGGCAAATCCATGGGTCTTATCAAGAAGAGGAGAGACATAAAGTGCAAATCCTTTCTAGTTTCACTTCAGACTGACTTCAGTTTGTGGTCAGAACGCAGTAGATGAAAGTTGGCTGAATTCGAAAGAAAAAAATGAAAGAAATGTTTATCTACAATCCAGCTAGAAAAAGAACAGATGACCAAGAAGTTAAAAATAAATTGTGGATGTACACTCCTGGACAAAAAGAAGTAAATGTTAGTGCTATAAATGAATTTCCTCATTTTGATAAAAATGTTGTGCAATTTTTTTTCCCCAACCATCGATAGCTATTCTGCAGATTTTGAGAACTCTTCTGCCACAGAATGCTGACACTGTGTCTCTCCACAGGTTACGGAAGGAGTGGATCCAGAGGCTGCTGATTCGGAGCCACGGTACGAACGGGAATACGAACACCTTGGAAATGAAAAAGGACTGAGGATAGAAAACTCAATTCTTCTCGCACCATAGATGTACTCTGTTCACTCGTGTTTGCTTTTAGCCCACTGGATATTAATAAACTATAATACAGGCCTAACGTTAAATTGCGCCTTTGTTCAGAAAGATGAGGATGTGGTCATGTGGGATTTAGTTTTGCAGCAGGCACACTCTCGGGATTTGTTGCCATTTCAGTCCCCATGACCTACTGCGGATATAATTAACAAGAGAATCTGTGGATATTTCACCTAGTCACATTAATTTATAGATTCGCATATTCTGTAATGTGCAATACAAAAAAAAAAAATAAAAATTAATAAAGCCGATTTAAAAAAAAAAAATGCTTGTGTTTCATTGGAATATCAGCCATTTTCATGTCCCCATTCTTCACTGTTACATTTGAATGGTTTATGTTTATGTTTCATTTTTGCTTCATTGACATTTAAACATCATGATGATCATGAAAACATTGTGGATTTTCTGAGAAGATGCAGAATTTTGTCTCATTTACAAAGTCTCCAGGTCAGAGACTGACCTGATAGAGGTCCGAGAGAGAAAAACAGTCCCATTCTGAAAAAAATTACGACAGGAAATTCAACAACCCAGAACACGGTTTAGTTTGCTTTGCTTTGCTTTAAGAAAGTCGGTGCCATGTTGGCGCAGTGGGTGGTGTTGCTGCCTCGAGGGTCCCAGGTTCAATCCCGAGCGCAGGTTACTATCTGTGTGGAGTTTCACACATGCTCCCCGGGTGCAGGTTTCCTCTGGGGTTCTCCCATTTCCCAAAAAGTGGATAGGTGGATTGTCTATGCTAAATTGTCCCTAGGTGTAAATGTGTATGCATAGTGCCTTACAATGGACTGGCATCCCATTCAGGAAGTATTCCTGTTTTGCCCCAGCGTTCCCAGGATAGGCTCCGCCTCCACCCTGATGAGGATAGAGCACTTTGTGAAGATGAACGAGTGTGATCCTCATTAATATCTTCAGCACAGGCACCACTAGGGTTCTGTTTACAGCTTGGCTACGAAAAGGCAAATTATCTCTGCCACTATATGTAGTTCATTTACAAATGTACACTTGCATAAGTAGGTTTGCATAAGTATTCACCCCCCTTGAACCTTTTCTCATTTTGCAGCTTTACAACCAGGAAGTAAAATAGATATTATTGGTATTATAGCCCATAGTATTGAAAGAGTATTCAATTGGGAAGGGGGGGAAGGGGGGGGTTATATAGTTTGCAAACTTATATGTAATGTCTTCTCTAAGTAAGTGCATTTACAAATCAACTTGCGATTTTTAAGTACGAGCGCATTTATAACCCATCTGTGTGACTTCTGATGGCAATGGACTGAATTTAGGTTTAACAGCAGCTTATGCTGGGGGTGAATACTTTTACAATGTAAAAGCTGTGATTGCATGAGTAATTCTTTGTAAATTACAATGCTCTTTCCACTTCAACATTATTGGGTGTTTTGACCTATAAACTAAATCAAGTCAATTTCAGTACCAGGTTGTAATTGTAACACTGCAAAACATGGAACAGTTCAAAAGGGGGTGAATATTTATGCAAGGCACTGCATAGAGGCCTTAATTACATTATGCATACTGGATCACATTCACATTGTAACCATAGTGCTTTAGAAAGATCCTCACGAACAGGAAAAAAAAATGGCTGAAACTTAGAACATGTGACCTACTTTATTATTATTATTATTATGTTTAGAACCAGGGGAAAGTGAGCGAAACCAAGTTCCCAAGAAGCTTATTCAGCAAAACTGACTGAAGTGTCTATTTGAGTGTTCAGATAGGTCAAAAAATGCACTAGAAACAGGAACTTGGTGAAGAAGTGGAAGGAAGAAGCACTTTTATTGAATTCCGGGCAGTGGGTTTGTGTCATTATTAAACATCTGTGCAGCTGAGCAACGAAAATAAATGAATAAATGAATAAATATAAATAAATAATATTCTACCTGCAGAAATGCTCGACACAGAACAAAATAATTCAGGTTTAGATTCATCTTTTGGTGCCACCCAGTGGATGATACAGAGTACAAATGGGTGTCAAACACAAAGCATTAAGACCTTAACACATCTCATATCCATACCAATGATGATTCTGAGAAGCCGATGTCTTGCAAAACTGTACTCTTCCAAGCTTGATGCTCAAAGACACAAACTGCTCTAGGGTTATGCAATCATTGTGCAGCCTGTCAGCATGTCTGTGTTCTAAGAACCGTCAGAATGAAAGCAGAACTTTTGCTCTCCTGTCAAATCAGCATTTAGAATCTTTTCATTTAAATGAATGCTATGAACTTTTCCTATACAACACCTATAGTGACGGATCGCCCTCCATCCTCCATCCTCGTTTCATTACAAACATTTGTAATGCATTTTGATTTTTTATTTTTTTTTAATCTTGTCATGATTTTATCATTCATTTACTTCACTCATAAAGAAGGATTTCTTAATGATAAAATGAATGTACTTGTCGTTAGAAGATGTTACTATTTGCAAGGTGAAGCATCCACTTGTACACACTGGGGAACTCCATTCAGCAGTCCATTTTGCTGAAACACACTCTTTCGCAAATCAAGAATTCACAAACAGAAAAGCTACATACTCAGAAATTATTTATTGCCACAGAACTTGTTGGAGTTGAGAAATTTGCATGAAAAACTTTAGTACATCATACAAACAGTTGTATAATAAAACATGTTTGTTATTACAGAAAACATAGTAGTACTTTAAAACTGAGCTTACTCTACAGTCTTTTCAGATCATGCCACTATGCATGCTATAAATAACAAGAAGGCACACAACCACAGGCGTGATCTGAGAGGATATTTATATAAAAAAATTTTTTTTAAAAAAAACACAAAACAAAACATGCACAGAGTAGGCAAACATTTTCCATTCTTCATCATCTTTAATTACACAAGGCCCGAGTCATGCTGAACCAGACTCCAGACTGAACGGTACAAATCCACTTCAAGAATCATTAAACCCATTTTTCAGGCTCAAACTATCCCGGAGTCTGACAAACTGTTCAAGAATGCTGGTGTCGAGGTCATGTCATCAAAATAACTACACATCCCGGAATCTGTGCTGATAAAATCATGACTCTGACCTGTTTGATGTTCTGGAAACAAACACAATGACTGCGTTCATTTACTTCGGAATGCAAACATCTAAATAAGTGCTCCTAATTTAGAAATCCTGTTGTTTAACGTCATTTAATCATTTAACATCCGGGCTTACTTCAGAGATAAGAATCTGTCGTGCCAACATGGCATCCATGCGCAGCTGATAAATCTATTGTCTATTTGAGTATTAGAATTATAAATGGCATTATAATTTAAAACCATTAACAGGGCTGTCTAGTACTTAAGATTTTTCTTTTTCTTTCTTTTTTAAAAACAACAAAGTTTTATATATACACTGGGGAAAAGAAGAAAAAAAAAACTACATGCACTGTAAACTAACTTTCAGAAGTTTCAGAAACTAAGTTCCAGAAACTGCCAGTCACATTTCAATGAAAACTCCACCCTGAAAGACTTCAAATTAAATACGTTTACACGCAAGGCCCACTTTAATAAGATTACCTGTACACATGCTCGTTGGTAGCAGGTCAGCGCATGAAATCATGCGAATAGGTCAGTTAATGCTCACAGCTAACATTAGAAAGGGGAAAGTGTGACCTGGGACTTTAACCGTGGTGTGGTTGTTGGAGCCAGAGAGGCTGGCTTGAGCATTACAGAAACTGCTGATCATCTGGGATTTTCCCACACGACCCGGCTCGGCTAGTTAGTGATCATCGAGATGACGAGAGCCGTATGAGTATTAAGATTTAGGGTTTAGAGGAAAAAAGTTGTACAGATTAAAGGACTAAAGAGCCGTGGCATCTCTCTCTTTACGTAGAAGTAAAAACAAGGGCTAAAACCTGCCTGCCAGCACTAACAGCAGGAAGACACACCAACAGGTGGACGAGGGAGGAAAGTGAGCTCTGATTATCATTAAATCAGTGACGATCATGTTAATTATATTGATTAATGTGCAAATCTTTCAGGATAGATTTCCCCTTTCGGTCCATTTATTACTACAGGCGTTACACGCTACTCAAACTAACAAAGTCCAGATGGTTCATAGTAATTTAATACCCGCATAATTTGGACTCCATGTTCCACCTTCACCTCCCTGTCACTGGGTGTCTGAGGAGTTGGTGCAGCGTGTCTGCTGTCCTTTAGAACTCAGTGACAAGTGTGTGGCATCTTCACTAAAAGCCTTCTCGAAGACCCGTCTCAAAGAGAGTTTAATTTTCTCTTTAAAGTCCTGCCCCATAAACACGTAAAGAATCGGGTTCATGCAGCTGTTGACGTACGCAAAAGAGACAGCCAAAGGGTCTATGTGTCTAGCCAGCATGGCATCCTGATTCCCACCATAAATGTCTACCAGACCCACCACGTGGTAGGGTAGCCAGGAGACAAAAAACGCCACCACAACAGCAAGCATGATACGGAATGCTCTTCCTGCACGAAAGTGGCTGCTCATCACCTTCCGGGCGATCCCGGTGTAGCAAAACACAATGCAAAGAAGCGGTATGAGGAAACCCACCACAAACCGGGTCATGGTTAGCGCCCTGTAAGAGCCACCTTTGTCGATGCTGCATTCTTCTTCGGTAAAATTGGTGTGTCTGAATGTGCAGATGGTCAGGTTATCAAAGGAGAACGTTTCTCGTAGGATCATAGTGGGCAGGCTGAGGATTATGGCCAGTGCCCATGCCATGGCACAGCATACCCATGCTAACCCAAGCGTACGATTATTCTGAGCCCAAACAGGTTTAACAACCTGGATGAAGCGATCCAGGCTGATGAGGTTCAGGGTGAAGATGCTGGCGAACATGTTGACAACAATGATCGTGGGTAGGATCTTGCACATAGTGTCTCCATATGGCCAGTGATGCCCCAGGAGGATTTCAGCCACACTAAATGGTATGGACAGGCAGCACAGAAGGTCAGCAATGGCCAGGTTCAGAAACCAGATGGTGTTAATGGTCTTCTTCATCTTGACACCAGCAATCCACACTACAAGGGCGTTTCCAGGAACTCCAAGGAGGCACGTCAGGCAGTAGAGCACAAGCGCCACTTTTGCAATGGATCCCTTTGATTCTTCAGACAAACCAATGTCACAGTTATAATTGTCATAAAAGTATTTATAATAGTCATCGTACGAGTCGTTGTAGGTGTCGTTCATGTTGTTGCCGCCTTTGAGAAATCCAGACGAAATCTCTAGCTACCCCGTTCCTTTGATTGGAAAGTATGGAAGAAAAAGAGAAAGAATAATGCTGAAGGCCATTTAAAATCCTTTTAAATCAAGAAATTTTTTAACACGATTGAATTCATGGTATAAAAGGATTCAAATTATTGGAATTGAAAGGGTTCTTTCAAACTCACATTTTGAATAAATAAATAAATAAATAAATAAATAAATAAATTCAGAAAGGTTTTTTCTTTCCCAAATTCATTAATTCAAATTAATGCACATTTACACATTTCAGGTTTCTCAGTAACAAACTTAATAAACAAACAGTAATAAACTTCAGCACTATGAATTCAAAGGTGTTTAAATGTCATAATTAAGAGGCTTTTAACATTCAAAAGTTTGTCTCTTTTTTGCTTCCAATTGAAGGAGGATTAGAGACGTGCTATTAACCGCATGAAATCTCAACACTGTTACGATTCGTTTATTACAAATACAACTCATTCTCTCCTCTTCAGATTTTTGCCCATCATACAGCAGAAGAGCTGACTTACCCCGCTGGTAACGTGCCGAGCCGAAACTCAAACGAGTTGAAAAGGAAAGGAGAAGAAGTAGTAGAGGGTAGAAAAAAAAAAAAAAAGTCGTCCACAGGAAAAGCTTTCAAGGCCACACCATCTCGTCAGCGGTGAGCTCTTCCCCAGAGGAAGTCAAGAAACCACTGAGGCAAATTAATGCTGCAGCTGAACCAGCGGTTTCTTAAGAGACACGAATCTGTGTTTTATCATCATACAAAGAGTCAGATGGCACCTTCAGTCAATTAATAAATCTAAAATAAATCTAAAAAACACTACATGTAAGAGAGAACCACTACAAGTATGTGATGTTTTTAAAAAAAAAAAAAAAAAAAAAATCTATTCATCTATTGAATTTCATTTACAAAATGTTGAGAATTCTCTTTTGTCCTTATTGCGAAATTCAAAAAATAAAAATCACAAGGTTTTCTGCAACCCCAATTCCAAAAAAGTGGGGACGCTGTTAAATGTAAATAAACGTAAATAAAAAAAAAAGAACAACGCAATGATTTGAAAATCTCAAACACGTACGTTATTCACAATAGAACATAGAAAACATATCAAAGGGTTTAAACTGAGGAAATGTACCGCTTTAAGAAGAAAAATAAGGTCATTTTGAATTTCATACACAAAAAAAAGTAGAGACGGGGTAACAAAAGGCTGGAAAAGTTTTAAATTAAACATTTGATATGTTTTCTGTGTTCTATTGTGAATCACATATGGGGTTTATGAGATTTGCAGATCATTGCATTCTGTTTTTATTGACGTTTATTTACATTTTACACTGCGTCCCAACTTTTTTGGAATTGTGGTCGTATAGAAATATATCAAATTGCATGATCATTATGATCTAGACTAAAATCATAGCGACGGCTAGAATACTTTGAGAATTTAATAATAAAACAGCAACTACACACTCACTGTCCACTTTATTAGGAACACCTGTATATATCCATTCATGCAATCAGCCAATCACATGGCAGCAGCACAATACATATAATTATTCAGATAGAAGTCAAGAGCTATAATTTAAATTCACATCAACAGCGGCGGGGGGGGGGGGGGGGGGGGGGGGGCGCGATTACACAGAATGAGTGGTGTATAATACAAACAAAAATCTAGCAGCAGTTCTATAAAAGTAAATTCCTTGTTGATGGGGAAGTAGCTGACAGGAAGACAGATAGCTAACAGATAACTACATTAGTGTGCAGTTGTACAAGGGTTCCTAATAAAGTGAAAGGTGCGTGTAAGTTCAGCATACATACCAATTTTCGGTGTATTGCTGCTAACCTTTCCAGACATATTCCATACCTTTTTTTTTTTTTGCTGGTCTGTTCATCAAAATCATCCCAAATAGCAAAAACAATCTGCTCAGAATTCCATTTCATCCTAGTAAAAAATCAACAAGAGCAAGCGCAGTATGGGTTAGATGGTGCCAAATTTGGATATACAATCGGCATGTCCAGGCTGAATCTGGGCTTAATAGCCTCCTCTAGGGCAGAAGAAAGATACAGTAGATTGGACTTACCGGCCTTATTTTCAATTAATAAACTGAATCATGTTTTATTAATTTCTACTGGTAAATAGCTATCAAGCTACTTTCTCTCCATTCAAACTTCTGGGAAGTGCTACAGATCATTCTTGAAGTTTTGTCTTAAAATCTATCAAATCCATGAAAGCCTCAGACTGATTTTCAGACATTTTTTTGATGGCTAAACATTGTCCATAATTACTTGCCCCATAGAATGGAAAACCTCTCTTTAGAATCTGATATTACCAATTACATGGCTGTATTTACTAGTTTAGGAGGTAAGCAACTCGAAATAAGTAGTTAAGCTAAACAAACATTTCAAGAGCCAGAACTTCATGAATTTATTTACATATTTTGCAACTGTTGAGAAGTCTGAGAAACTAAACCATTGGCAGAATTAATTAAACTATGAAATATCATGCAATAAACTTTGAACTGTATTACAAGTTTTGTTAAGATGCATTGAAAAGGAAAAACAAAGGGGGTGGGGGGGTTGGGGGAGTGCACTATATATATATATAAACCATTGCAGATTCAGTGATGAAATGCACAGGAAGCAACTCTCACCAAAATGGTGTTTATTACATCGATTTGCCATTTGGAATTTGAAAAGTATGTCAAACATCAATCAGCCTACTTTATTGCATGAGGGGGAAAAACAAACAAACAAACAAACAAAAAAACAACAATGTGCCATTTTGGTAAAAGAGTATATCTGAACATGTGCTTTAATAATAACTCTGAATAATGGGCAAAGCAAATTAGGTTTTAAAAAAAAACAAACAAAAAAAAAAACACCACCAAAACCTACAATAATTTAATTCTAACAACTTCAGTCCTTCAGAAACCAAAGTGTCAATTTAAAACACTCATCTCAACCGGAAATGTCATACACAAATAGCAGAGCAATGAATCTATTTATTTTTCGAATCTATGACCATTGTAAATATCCTCCGAAGTGTTTGTTTTTCGTAGTTAATTCCTTACTTTCAAAAGCACAGACAAACGTGTAAAAGGTTACACTACAGCTATCAGCACATCTTGTGTCCACATCAATGTTCAACTTTACTTCAGAACATTGGATGAGATCATGCAAGGAGCAGAGGTCATAACATACAATATGTGGCAGTAAAAAGGAGTTTGACATTGGAATTAATACAGGTGTACAGTTCCTTAAAAATCAAATGCATTAGTAAGGAGGGTCAACCAAAAGGTGTCTCAACATCCCAAATATTCCACTGTAATTATCTACCTCGAGTCGGGCAAGATAAGATCTTGTCACCAGTTTAAATTAAATATATACATAATTAAATCTGTACAAATTGACATACAATATCCTGCCCTCCCTCCACTGATAACCAAGTGTGCCTGTCACAATTCTACCAGCAAAAAGTACACAACCGTATATATTTGCTTCGACTACAATATGTTTAAACAGTTTTGCTCCCACAGAGTTCAACAAAACATGTTCCAAGTATTGTCCAGTCTATTCACACAATTTTCACACCGAGGTGACAATATAGGACCCACTTTCTGTCGTGTCTCCTTTAGAGTCTTTCTTCTTTACACTGCTGTTAACCGGAGTGGGGATCTGAGATGGCCTCGGCGTTGTGCTGTCTGCACTGCTCTTTCTAGGGCTTGGCGTATAGTTAAAAGGACTAACCCTGGCAGCAACAGCACCACTAGGGGAGCTGTGTTTGCTGGAATTGGTCGAGCTGAAAGGTGTACGCTCGGCAATTGCAATTTCATGAACTTCTGTAGCGATATTTGGAGTGCTTAAAACAGGCTTGATGTCGATCACCTTCTGGTCAAGACTCTCACTACTTCGAATCAGGTTCAAATTAGTTTCCGAACCGAGACGTCGACTGGACGCATTCTCGTTGGCTGTTGGCTGCTTAAGATGCACTTCACTCAAGTCCCAATCACTAGGATGTAGTCTTCCAGACATGCCATCAATTACCGGAGGTGTGTTTGCTGTTGGCGACTTACTAGATCTAGGGCTGTTGATGGGACAATCTTCAATCCTCACCCAGACATCCTCAGATTTAGATGCTGTGGTACTTGTCTGATGTGATGTGCATACATCACTAGTTGGATCAGGTAAGTCTAGAGTCATTGAGGGACCTGCTTCCTTATCTTTTATTTTCCTCCATGTTCCCTTCCTTTCCAGTCCGCCATCCTTGTTCTGTGCAGATCGCTGAGGTGGATTAACTGGGTGAGGTTCATCTTCACTTCTGCCCTTTTCACTAGACTCAGATGATGCAGAGAGAATAGAGGAACTACTGCCTGTTCTTTTCCAAGTACCTACTCTTGGTAGAGAGGACGAATGTTTGCTGTGTTCTCTTTTCCATGTCCCTCCTCTGTTAATTGGGAGTCTTGACGGGCTCTCTGAATGGGATCGGGAGATGTCATGCCGTCTAAGTGACTTCCCATCTCCATTTTCAGAAGAGTTTTGGCTTTGAGGGGACTTTTTCCAGCCACTTCCTTGGTAGGGCAGAGTGAGAGACATGTCTGGTAAGGACGGGCTTGAAATAGGTGTCTGAGACTGACTAGGAGAGGATGGAGACAAAGACTCAAAAGAAGCAGACTCCTCTAATTTCCTTTTCAGGGTTGGACTAGGGGCTTCTTTAATAAACGTGGATTGGCGAACAAGTCCAGGTTTCTCTGATCTGTCAGACTCACTCCCACTTGACTTTGTGGAAGACATTCGGGACAGCTCTGCTTTTTTGGAAGGGCCTGTGGTTCCATACTGATTTAGACTTTTTGAGGCAGATTCACTCCTGGGTATACCACTGGTGCTCCTCGGCAAGCCACTATGTTTCGGAGGTGTTTGCTGACCCAATTGCCTCCCTGGAGATGGGTAAGACATTCGACCAGACCCAGGTTTGGAAGCTGCACTTGGAGAAACAGTACGAGGTATCTGCGAGAACTTGTTTGGTGGCGTTAGACCATTCCTACCTGGTGAGGCAGAGGTACGACCAGGAGACTGCATGGGTCTAGCTAGGGATTGCTGGGGTGGTCTAGATGGTGTGGAATCTCTTGATCCTGATCGAGAGGAGGTTTTACTTGATCCACCTTGGGAGACAGCTGGTTCTCTGGCAGGACTAGGGTCTAACTTTGATGGTGTCTTCATAGTCCTAGGAGAGTTTCCAGAATTTGGTGCCTGGGGAGCTGGGGGTTTTATGGCTTGTCCACGAGTAGGAGGCTTTTTTGGAATAGGGCTGGTACTGGGAGAACTGCTCCTCACACCAGGGACATGAACCATTGTCCTTCCTCTTGAAACTACAGGAACTTGAGGCTGTCTCTGCTGAGAAGTCATGGTCTCAAGACTAGGTCGTGGTTTTCCGGTGATAAGACTTTTATACACTTTCTTACCCCCTTTTAGGCTTTTAGCAGCTTCCTCCTCTTTCTTTTTTGCCTCTAAAGTGCTTTTCTCACCCGGTTTCAATATTCTTGGTCCTTTATGGGCAGGTGGCTTATTGTCATCTTGATTTGACGGCAGGTGGAAAGGGGATCCAATGGAAATGCCAGATTTAAGAGAAAGGATAGAATCTGAATCAGACGATCCCTGTCTAGATAAACTGGCCGCAGCCTGGTGCAGACTGCTAACGATTGAATTAGCACCCTCTTGGATGGCTTTCCAGTCAAAGGATTCAGAATCTGGAGACAAGGCTTGCTCTGAAATAGGACTGTGTGTATCTGTGAGATCCAGTATGAGGTCGGGTTCCTCTGCTAAAATGCCATCATCTAACATGCTTTTCTCCTCCTTAACACCTTGGTCATCACTCTTACTTCTAGGTGGTTGCTTCTTCTTCTTTGGCATTGCAGAACTGATGCACTCTTGTAGGAGGTCATCCTCAGAATCAATACTGAGTGAGCTAAGAGAACTGTTTCGAGAGAAACAGACAGGAGTATCCTCCACATGAAAGGCTTTTGGCGCATAGCCAGAGGCTTGAGGCCTGGGCATTTCCACTTGTGATGTGTCCTCTTTGTGTGAGCAATCTTTGTTGTTGTTTTCTTGGTCAATGTCACTAAGAGAACTTAGGGAGGAATTTCTTGAGAAACACACTGGGGTGTCCTCTATTGAAAATTTTTGCTTTTCATCAGGCACTGTTCCGGTATTTTCTTTGGATGCAAGTGAAAAACCTGGTTTTTGAAGGGCCTTTGCTGGGGCACTCTGGAATGTGGCCACTCTGTTAGTGTTTCCAGAATGCTCTCCGTTACTCTTTGAAGGTGGAAGCTTTCTTTGTTCCTTATCTTTTCGGAGCTCAGCTTTCTCTTTGGAAAGGTCAAGATCATCGTCCTCGAAGTCAAGTGAGCTTAGTGAATCATTGCGAGAAAAGCAATAAGGAGTACCCTCAATTGGTGTGTAATGGTGCGGAGAATCAAAGGCGAAACCTGGACGGGCACGTTCCTCGGTATTCGTAGGCTTATCTGCCAATGTTCTGGGGCCTGCTTTAGACTCTATTTTTTTTGTTTCGGTGTTTTTATCAGGATATGCTGCTTCTGATAAGTTGCTAGAGGCATCTGGTCGCTTAAGCATCCTTGCTCTATATTCACTGCTTTGTGGCATTGGTTTTACGGGAGAAGTTGGCTTTTTCTTTTCAAACTCTTGCTGAACTAGACTGCCAGTAGCAGTAGGTGGATGCTGAGGTTGATCCGACATTTTTTGCCCTCTGAACGGCTTGTGTACTTTACCTTTTGGCATTGCTGAGTTGATGCACTCGGCAAGAATGTCATCCCCTTCGTTCTCACCAGGAGCACACTGCACGTCAAAAGCTGCAGCAATATCAGTCGTTTCTGCACTTTTACCCTCTGGGACGGTGTCCCGTCTTTGATTTGACGCCTCTGCTTGGGGAGCTGGAATTTCAATAGTAGCCAACTCATTTGGAGGTGAATCAATAGTAAGGTCACTAAGAGATGTTGCTGTGGAGAAATTAGTAGGCGTTCCTTCTACACAATATACCCGAGGCATGTCCTCCCCATGACTCAATGCCATATGTTTTTGCAGTTGTCCTCTGTTTTGTGAGGGGAGTAGTTTGTAAACAGAGAGCTGGCTTGGTTTACGGACCACTGGTGGTGGTATTCTTGAAGTGTTTGGGGGTGCTTGCTTCTTGGGTTTTCTCGAGGACTTTGTAGGCATGGCTGAATTTATACATGCTTCTAGGATCTCTCGATCATCGTCGTCGTCGTCAGAGTCATCCAGTAGATCTTTCTCAGATTCAGTATTTACTGGAGGCTTGTCTTGCCTCTTAGACTCATTAGTGTCTTCTTTCTCTGGTTCTGTCTTGTTTCCATGGTCATCCTCATGAAGTGGGGGCATTATCTTTAGCTCAACATCCTTTTGAATAAAGGGTTCGTCCAGACTTAATGCACTGAGGCTTGAGGCACATGAAAATCCCTCTGGAGTACTCTCTGTGGCAAAATGTAGAAGTGTGTCATTATCTGGAAGCACTTGCACTTTTTGCACAGCAGCACTGACAGCTGCATGTCTTGGTGCCAAGTCACGTTTTTCTACATGGGGCGGCATGCTAACTTTCTGCTTTATGGACGTTGTACGTGGGGGTGGTGGTGGAGGTGTCTTGCTACGACTGGGTGGCATCGTTTGGCCGGGGCTATCAGGCAGGTCACTAGGGCTGATTATGCCACTGACCATTCCACTGTATGGCTCACTCTGTACTGAGCTTGCAATGGAGTGGCTCTCGAAGCTGTCAAGAGAGCTGACAGAAGTGCATCTGCTAAACACAAGAGGGGTCTCTTGCACATAATGTTCAGGAGGACTTTTGGGGGTCTGAGCACCACTTTTTGATGGTGATTTAGCACCTGATGAAAATTCTACTGCTTTCTGATGTCTGGAACCCTCACCATGCCCAACATGAGATCCTTGGTGTCGTGGTGGCTTCATTCGGACATAATGGTTGGACGATTGACCTTCTGTTGTGCGCTGATCAGGAACATTATTGGACGATTTTTCAGCAACAGGCAAAGTTGTGTAATTACTAGCTGCGTTGACATTCTGCTTGCAGCTCTCCATTTCATCTTCAGAAGATAAGGATGATAGGGAGCTCCCCCTTGAGAAACATATAGGTGTATCCTCAACACAATAGGTCTGCAGTGTTTCTTGATTTATTGTAGGAGCCTTGCAATTGGACTTTTGAATCGACCTGCCAGGCCCGGGTCGAGTCTGAGCTGAGGGCTGATGGAGCTGTTTTTGCCGATTCTGAGTTTTTATTGATGAGACAGAAGATGAACTGTCCTGGCTTAACTGTTCCTTGACGGAGCTCTGTGAAGATGATGCTTTTGAATGACTGAACACTGGTTTTTTAGAAGACGCATCAGAATACTTCAGACTATAATCAATAGGTTGCTCTACGTGGTGATCTTCATTGTATTTTATGCTGTAATTGGTAGGCTGCTCATCAAGTTGTTCCTCTTCTGAATAGCGCTCACTGTAATTAGTTGGTTTGTCATCACCAAAGTCATCAACAGTACAAATTGTTTGGTTCATTTTTTTGTTCATTCCATGACCAGACGCACTGCCACTTTGCTCATTGGGTCCCCTGGATCGGAATCCTCCAGACATGTCCTGCTGAACAAACAGGGGCTGGTATTTTTTAAGCTTATCTTCACTTTCGCCATTTCCCTCTGTGTACATGGGATACCCTGGGCTCTGGGACCTAGGTGGATTGTGATCAGAGCGTTTCATCTCATCCTCCAAAATCTTGGGCCTTGCCCACCTCTCGCTCTGGCTTGGGCTTTGTCGGCCTGAGTTGAGCTGCTCATCTGAATACTTCAAACTATAGTTAATTGGCGTGTCTAAATCACCATCATCATCCTCCATATGATTCGCATTGTGTATCTTATGGGCAAGATCAGCTGGATATTTTCTATAGACACACCATTTTCCTTCATCATCTTCAGAATAGGAGTCTACAGATGGTTTCATCTGACCCCTTTTTCCATAGCCATCCGTGCTGCTGACACTATTAAGGCTGTCATTAGATGCTCTATACTCCAGTTTGGGCATTGGGCAAGGTCTGCCTGATGCATCTGGTTTACTATAGTTGTACATGTTTTGGTGACTGTGAACCCCAGTCTGACGTCTGACGAGGTCATCCTGAACCATGTGAGAGTCAGGAGTCGATCCAGCATTTCGGTCGTCTAGGCCCAAGTGCATGCTTTGTACTTCTTCCATTACCATTGCTATTTGTGCTACAGTGGTAGGAATTTGCATTCCCATTCTTTTACCCGAGTCAGGATCTGGGTGGACACCTCTTCGCTCCCGATCCAGACTCTTGTCTCTCTCAGCCCGAACACTGTCTGCATTGCCCCTATTCTCTCGAGAAGATGGGCTGGAGAGCACTGGAGTGTTCATGTAAGGGGAGCGAACACCAACACCACTAGTGTTAAAACCATCAGACCTGCAAACTCCATCGTAATCACCATAAACGTTGTGCTTGTGCCGAGGTTTGTTCCTGTGAGAAGCCTTAGGGCTCAAATTATCTATATTATCAAAAGTTTCAGAAAGATGCTGTGCATCCAGTTCTTCAATTAGTGCTTTCTGTTTTCTTACATGTAGTGAAGGCAGACTAGATCCAGGAGACATTATGTTTGCGTCCTTGTATTTGGCAGGTCGATTGGCCATGAGGTTTCTCAGAGCTGCGGCACTACCCATAGCGATCATTTTGTGCTTGGAGTGGATCAGATTTTTGAGCATACTAACTGCTCCCATATCCCACAACGCCTCCTGGTCCTTTGCATTTCGAGCTGACAGGTTCCACAGAGTTCCACATGCATTGCTCACTATGGTTAAGCTGTGAGATTTAAGATGCTGAAGAAGGGTCTGCAGACAGCTGCTCTCCCGCAGGATTTGCCTAGAAAAATATTGTAAAACAGACAAGAATTAGCATTCACAGCACTGGGAGAATACAAACAATTTGCTTATGGCAGAAGAAGCAACAGAATATCATTTCACCTGTGCTCCTCATTTGTGGCTATAAGACTTGAAACATTCCTCAAGATGCCTCCACCACTTTCGATAATGGCAAGGGTGTTGGTTTGGCTTCTGTAGGTTAGCGTGCTCACTAAAAAGGCCAACGCGCCAGCAACAGAACAGATATCAGCCTTGTTTTCAGTGCAATGAGCAGATAAATTCCAAAGGGCACTAAGCACACTTTTTAGTGTCGATTCCTAGAAAAGCAAAAAGGATTGAAAGATGTCGTCATGATACAAAACAGACAACAATAACGTTTAATGTTTACACCGCACTCAAAACAGTCCTTACCTTCTGAACCTCAAGGGCACACTCCATTAGAGCCCGAACACTGCCAACCTCACGCAATGTCTTTTTACTATTGACATCAGCACGCCAAGACAGGTTTCTCAACACGCTGGCAATGACCTGAAAGCGTAAATTTGATGATGAAATGAAAGCGAATAGGATTACTGTAAGATAAAGGTACACATACATAACTGCAATATGATACTACGTTTACCTGTTGCAAATCCTCACTCTCAGATTTCAGTTGCGCTACCATGGCCCTCATACAGCCCTTCATGGAACAAAGTGTGGCCTGTTTAAAAAATAAAAAAAATTCATGGTTAATAGCAATAACAACAACAGAATTATTACAATAATTAGTTTAAATCTAAAACTGAGCAGAATTCCTTACCTTGTTGGCTACATCTCCAAAAGTTAAGTTAGTTAGAGCCATGCCAGCATATCTTCTTAATGTAACACTGTAGTGGTCACTCGTAAGGCCATAAATTTCACAGTCCACCTGCAACAGTTCACCTATAGCCTGCAGTCCACCTATAAACCATAACCGTTCAGTAATTCTTTTAAAATGTATATTCTCCTAAACAAATAGCTCACTGACCGCTCTGAAAATCTAAGCCAATCGCAGCAGATAGGGAAACTTACCAAGTTCGTTCATTGCATGTCTATGCTCCTCATCAAAGGACAGCTTCATGAGAACACACACAGCTGGGCAGATCTGGTGCTCCATAGGTGAAGGCACTAAAATTCACAAGAAAAGAACGTTCACTAATTGAAATGGTCACTTAGTAGCACGGCTAGGACAGTACCGTCCCTTAAACCATAAGGAAATCTGCAGCTGATACAGCAGTAAAACGTAAGGAGAGAAAACCCAAAAGCCAGGTTTACTTGGGTTTTTGTCTTGGTCTACTCCACGCTCATGGCTCTCCTGCCATTCCCAGCAGGTCTCGCAGTAGGCCCGGATCTGTTCCAGCAAGTGGAGCACCCGGATCTCTCTCCGGCCGCGCTTGTCGTCTGGCTGCGAGTGGATGATGTTATGTAGGGCAGCACTGGCTCTGGCTCGGGCCTCCTTGCTGCCTCGAGAGTTGCCCAGCAGAACAGAGTCCTTGTCATTGCCATGCAGGAGCTGGATAAGCAGCGGCAGGCAGCCGGATTGACGCATGGCTATACAACTGTCCTGAGAACTGGACATGGCCAGGAGAGTGCGAGACATGTCATCCTTATCATGAGTGCCCAGCATGGAGAGCAGAGAGTAGACCATTTCCACCTGGGGAGACGGGACAATTGTGTGTAAAAAAAAATAAATAAATAAATAAATAATAGTTAAATGTTTAGGTGCACAAGAAAACCTACTGAATATATGACATCTATTAGGTAAAATACCCATCGATCTAAATAATAAAATTCTGAGTATGTAGCAATAAATTTGACATTTATCACAACATCCAAATGTGTTCCAAATGTGACATTTCTGGTTAAAATCTCCCAAAGAGAACAGACACATCTACAAAGGAAGTCAAGATTTCACACCGAATGTGTGATAACTCAGGTTTATTAGTTCACCTTGGTGCCCAAATGACTGGTAAGTCTGCGTGGTACCGAGTAACTTCCTCCACTACTCATCTCACTGGCTGTGTCATGATCCACACGAGAGCTTGAGCCCTGACAAAACAGGCGAGTGAGTTATCTTTAAAAAAAATAAAAATAAAAAAAGAAAGAAAATGCCATTTTAATCCTCACTGCAAAAAAAAATAAGCATTTAATTAGGAAATATGCTTCAACAGGAGGTCAATACAGATCATTTACTGTTAAACGTGTAACGTTAAAAACTAAGGTCAATAAACACTCGATCCCGGTGGCTAATCCACCGACACGTCTGTGGCGCCATCTGTCTGCAAAACGCTATTGTTCAGGGAGCCAGGAAAACGGCATGCAATTCACCAGCAAGCCCACAATAGACACTTAAAAAATAAATAAATAAATAAATAAATAAATAAATAAATTAAAAAAAAAAAAAAAAAAAGATTTCAGTGGGAAGTGCAGGAACATGCAAGTTTGTCCTTCCTTACCTGAGAGCAAGCTCCATTCCCGATGACCGAGTCTCCTGATGCCTGTGCCCCCTCGGTCTGGGCCACGAGGTCATGCTTGGCCTGGAATTGTGGAAAATTAGAACGTTACAGAGGAGATAACGATGCAGAATAAAACGAAGCGAGAACACGCAATGAACCTGCCACTGGGGCTGGGCGATACGATATAATAACGAGACTGTGATAAATTACACCATGATGTTCGGAGATATCTTTTTAAATAATTATATACCAAGTGTGGAAGCAGCTGATTTGATGTTAAGTGTTTGTTCATTTATGTATAAGACACAAGCGTCATTAAACACTGGTTTTTCTTTTCTTTTCTTTTTTTTTTAAATGCAACACTCCTGTTTTGCTAGAAATTTCATAACAATGCTACTGTATATATTGTGATACAAAGCCTTTGAAAATCGTGATATCTCCGACCCCTACTTGCCATAAAGTGCGAGGGAGGAAAGCCTAACTCCCACCAAAACCTAACCCTGACCCCATCCATTCAACTCCATTCATTTCTTCATGCCATGTCTGATTTAATATACATGTGTGTCTGAGTAAAGCATGAACTCCATGTGTATGTGTGCACACGCATCTCTCTCTCTTTGTATGTCTACATGTGTGTGTTTGTGTGTATATATATGTGTGTGTGTGTGTGTGTGTGTGTGTAAACCTTGATCTGTCAGGCACAAACTGACAGACAACCCCTGACACCGTCAGTCAATTAGTCAGCTGTAATACCAGCAAGAGTTTCTCTTCATGACCTACATAATCCAGATATGGCACACAGAGACGCATGCGCACGCGCGCACACGAACATACAACCATACTTATCGGCCCATCTTCCTTAACATGAACCACTAATCACCTTAAATGCACACATATATCTGGTACTAAACCTTCCACATCAAGCCTTATTGCTCCTGATCTGTACATCTAAAAGCCAGGTCACACTCGCATCTGTTCATGCTCCGTCACAGAGACTGCATTTGGTGCTCCATTAAAATGTGATCGCAGAAGCGGTTCAGACGTGTAGAACGTTTATACTGAGAAGCAGAGTAACTGGTCCACAAGCAAAAAGGATCTTACGTACATATTTTCAGCACGAGTAATATATTTTATTACTTTCAAGTTAATATAAAACAAATATAGAATCGATTTTCACTAGTTTCAAGCTTGAATGTGTCTTCATTTTGTTCATTAAGGAAGAAACTCAATTATGAACTTTGAATTTAGTAAAAATGTTCATCTTATATTTGTTTTCGAACATGAAACACATGCGCACACACACACGCGCACGCACACAAGCGCGCGCACACGCGCACAGGCACAGGCACAGGCACAGGCACAGGCACACGCCCGCACACGCCCGCACACGCCTATTCCCATGTGTCAAGATTTAAATCGACACTAAAACAGAAAAACAAAGCAGAGAGGCGGAAATTGAGACATCCTGTCGTCTCAGATTAAGATCTGAGATCATCATCATCTAGATCATCAAAACCTCCGACATCTGAGTTTTGAGATTAGGGAACCTCTGAAACAGGTGATAAGATGGGCTGATTATGATGATGCACTAAATTTGATCACAGTCTATGTTTATCAATACCACAATAAAAAGTACCTCAGTGGAGCGTTTTGGTCCTTCGATTCTTCTATTTTCGTGAATATTTAAACATATTTTTGTTGCTACAGTGTTAATGTAGATGAGGATGTATTAACCTGTGTGTTTCAGACCTATCGATATCAGCGGTTACACTACGATACTGAAACACCCCCGATGCTCCTGGGATTCGTAGTGTTGGGACTGAATCGATCCGATAAGACTCCGACTCACTGTGTACAGTTAATCTGCTTGAGTGCACCGAACCTTCATGGAGGGTGTTTGGCGAGTTTGGTAGACTAACCTCAGATTCTGAAGGCTGGGACTGTAATTGCTGGTGCAACCTCAGCATGTCCTTCTCGATCTGCTGGATACGCGCCAACCGCACCTGAGAACATGATTTTATAGAATTTATAGAATTTAGACACAGCAGATGATCACGTGTTCAAATTCTGCCCATTTAACTTGGTTCGAATCCCATGACTGCCACTGTTGGACCCTTGAGCAAAGCCTTAACCTTTAACTACCCAGTGCTTAGACTAGGTTTTGCCTCAATTCAGTTGACCTTTACTTTATCTGGTAAGGCAGAAAAACCAAACAATCGCCGAAAGGTCAAAAATGGTAAACGTTAACGCTAAACCATAGATATTGGCACTACAGGAATGCATTTTTATGTAAACATTGCGTGTTTTGTTAAATGACGCCTCACCTGTGCCCTCTTCTCCATGTCCTGGCATGTGCCCAGCTGCTCCTCCATCGCTGCCCGGATCTGCCGAGCCTCGTATTCCAGCTGCCTGCGAGTCATGTCTGTCTGTAATGAGAACTACACGGCAAAAAAACAAAAGATAATTAATAAAGAAAAACGATATAAACAAGCTACGGCAACATATCAGCAATATACAAGCTCGTCAGTGGTATAACAAGACTATCTATGATAAATGTAATTTAGGAATGTACATTCTCAGTCAGTGGAAGGCTGTCGATCCTTTTGGTGAGGTTTTGCAACTGGGCATAGTACCAATCCTTCTCTTTCTCTTCTTTCTGAAGCTCAGCCATTAACAAGGACCTAAATAAATAAATAAATAAATACACACAATCAGATAAACAATGCTGTTAAATATTACATAGGAATAACAGCTGTGACAGCTGGGAAGTACCAGGGTTAAATATGAAATTAGGACGAAAACGATTTCAGATCGAGGTAAGTGCACTGATTAAGAGAAATTTGAACCTTTAGAGCCTGGAAAATGTCTAATCTATATCTAAATCTAATCTAATCTAAACAATAAGGAAAAGCCAAGGAAAATAAATGATCATTTCAGAAGAAGGAGGCTCACCTCTCCTTTTCCAGCTCTTCCAGGTGTCCGGCGCTGTCTCTGCCCCCGTTGGTCACTCCTCTCCTGGGAAAGGAGCCCATGGGGCTGCTGTCAGCGGAGTGGCCCGAACCTGAGCCTGGCATGGGCGCCTTCGCTCTCAGCTTAACCCCTGAGAAACTGCTAGGCTCCAGATTTATCTCTGGAGAAGTGAAAAGTAAATATAAAAAAAAGAAAGAAAGAAAGAAAAGAAAAAAAAAGTGTGATGACTATTTACTTGATTATGTAAATAGTTTCCTACGCCATCTAGTAGAGGGATTTTTGAATGGCAACAAAAATAGAACTAAGCAACTTTGAATATTTAAATATTTTAAAATAATAATTTGAATATTTTAGAGACCAAATGATCGTGATGATGATAAAAATTCCAGTATCCTTATACAATATAGGGCCAAAGGTATGTGGAAACCAGACCATCACACCCATATGTGCTTTCTGAAGATATTTAGTACTCCTTTGCTGTTATAATAACTTCCATGCTTCTGAGAAGGCTTTCCTCTAGATTTTGGAGCATAGTTGTGGTCCATTCAGTCTCAAGAGCATTAGTGAGGTCAGGCATTTAATTTGAAGGCCAAGCATTCCAGTTCATCCCAAACGTGTTCAACTGGGTTGAGGTCAGGGTTCTGTGCAGGCCACTCGAGTTCTTCCACTCCAACCTTGGCAAACCATGTCTCCACGGACCTAGCATCGTGTATAGGCACATTGTCATGCTGGAACAGGTTTGGGAACCTCTTCATTCCAGAGAAATTATAATGCTACAGCATACAAAGCCATTCTATACAGTTCTGTGCTTCCAACTTTGTGAGAACCGCCTGTTGAAGGCCCGCATATGGGTTGTGATGATCAGGTGCCCACAATCTTTCAGGCAAACAAACACGTTCATCTGATTCACTGAACACTCGTACCTTTAAGCCTCTCCAAAAAGTCAATCTGGCTTTGGGAATCTTTCGAGTCTTCTTCGATACTTCCTTGGAGCTGCTTCAGCACCTCCTGCATCAGGCAAACATGAGAACATTTTCACCACCTTTTCTGACAAACACAAAACCTCCCACACGCACTGTGCGACCTTTAGATCCTAGAGATGAAGCAAAGTACCTGACTAAAAGGAGGGAAATGTTTGCAGCTCTTTCTGCCTGTAGGTTAAAGTGGTTATGATAAAGAGAAGAGAACTGTGAACATCAAAGAGCTTTGAAGTCTCATCAAACAGTTTCTCTTGTCAGAAGCTCAGAACTGCTTTGAAGTCTCACAGATGTGATCTTGCTAATTCTTTGCGAGTCTGCGTTAGATGTGTCTCTAGACGTGATCGGAGACGAACTGGTCGCTGTGATGGAAGCCATTTTCTTCAGCGTGCCTTTAAACAGAACCTCCTGTCTGCAGAGCTCAGGAACACCGAACGCGAGCATTTCAGAAAGAGAAGACGCCAAATATCTGCTCCCTCTTTACATCGAGTGTCCTTAATACCTGTGTAGTTACACAAACTGTTCATTTAACTAAGTTTACACCCCCCTGGCTCTTAATGCACTGTGTTGCCTTCCTGAACATTACTGAATGTTTGCACCTTGTGTGATAGTCGTGTACGAGTCCCTCCGTCGTCCCTAGCATGAAAAGATGGATCTCGACGTCATATAGCCGCTGTCGGAAAAAGAGGTCAAATAGGCAGAAGATGCTGGAAAAGCAAAGAACGTGCAGGACCTGGAGGAATGTTCTGAAGAACAGTGGGCAGTTTAACTGCTCAGGACAAACAAGGGACTCGTGAACAATGATCACGAAACATACACACAGGCGTTGATCGTCCAGGTAACGACACACAGTGTTAATAATCGAGCGTATGTAAACTTCTGAACTGGTTCATTTGTGTAAATTCAGTTATTATCGTGTCTCGTGGACTATATGTAAACATCTGTTATGTGAAATAGTTTATTCCAGGCAGAACTAAAGAAAAAAACCAAAATGCCATTTTTTAAAAGATCCCTCTTAATTTTTTTTAATTATTAAACATGTAAACTTAGGACCTCAACTGTACATCATATCAGGTGCATGTTGACATTTTAAAGTCTACCGTATAATTTCTGCTATATTTGTGTGTTGTATCTAGGCATGCATTGATACCATTTTTCTTCAGACTGAGTGCATGTTATTTGATACTGATACCAAAATAAGTCATATACATAGTAGAGAATCAAGCAATCAAAGGGAGTCATAGAATATTTTATTTAGCTTTTCACGACTGCTATGGTCATTCTTTATAACGGTAGCTAGCCAAAGTTATATGAAGTGCATTATCTAGCTATATTAGTTACCTTGGATGGTGTAGTGCTGCAGTGGGTTTTGCTCCACACCTGTACAGCTGTAAGGATTATTCATTGGTGTTAAACCCCTCGATTGATTGTCAAGGAAGTCAGCGTTGGTTGCTGCCATACAGGACTAGCTACTAACCAAATCCTCATGTTGCATTTTATGTGAACGAGGTTTTATCAGGTTACCTGTATTGTAGGACGATAGAAGTAGTTCCTCCTCTTGATATTACTGTTGTTGTTTCGTGTCATGCATTCATTATTGTCACAGCGAACACTAGCCTTTCAGTACATCGTATCACATGGTATCGGAGCATTTTTTTTAATGAGTACTAGTATGAGTAAATGAGATCAGACACCCGATACCGGTATTGATGCATCCCTAGTTGTAACATGCGAACCCAACAAAACCAGGTGGATTAAAAGAACAAACAGTACGCTCTTAGTTTAAAGTGTATCGATACAAGTTTACCTGCGTCTGTAAGCCATCTGTAACAGTGCAGATATTTACTTTACAGTTTGTGTAACAAAACACAGGTATAGAGGTAACGGAGGGGTACAGGGGTACTCGAGACATTTAATATAAAGTAAGACCACATACTTTGGTGAAAGACGTCTGATCGTGTGTCACTTGCGTGTCATGTTTTCAACAGTATGTTTTAATTTTAAAAAATTAATTAATTAAAAAAATTTGGTGCTAGTGCTTTTTTTTTGCATTCGAATGTACATTTCCATTTTAAATCCTATGAATATTCGAAGATTGAATTTATTCGACGTCCCTGGAGCAGACGAGACGACAGAAGCAGTGCGGACGGCTAAAACATTGGTGACATTCGTTCTTATGTAAACAAACATGCATGTAAACACAACGGGCGATTTCGAGGTCAGCAAAATGAGTGAGGCCATGTCCATATATCGCGTGATAAGTCAATAATGTAATTATGGTGGCCGGCATAATCATTTTCAAGAACCTTCACTGGGTAACAACTGTCAAGAGACCATCAAACGACTGCAACAGTACACAAACTCAACAAGCTCAGCTGATCATGCCGAGTGTCACAAAATACAACCATCACCTTCATACAAACACCAATTCTACCACCAAATCTAAAATGGCTGCCTACTTACCACAATGCACTGCTTTCTAGTGCTTATCTTCACATTAAAGCTATTCCAATATATGCTCTTTAAACTCCAGAACTGAGACAATATCATTCCTACATCCAGTTTATCCTTCAGCTAATCCATCGAGCAGACATAAAGGAAAAGAAAAAAAAAAGCCTCTAGCATTGTGACTGCCTCTCAGGAAGCAGCTCTTTCCTCCCATCCCATCCAGCCTTGTGGAAAACAGCCACTTCCCATTCAGATACATGGCCTTAGGCCTCTGACCGTAAGCGGCTGACACACATCGCTAGCCCTTTTCACCGACAAGGACACAAACAAAAACGACGACTAGTCTGTGACGCTGAGGTTTCCCTCCCTCCCCCCACCCCAAACAAAATGAGACATCTCTGAGTAGACTGAGTAGAACAACAGCTTCATTATTGGTGAGGGGGGAATCATATGATCGAGGACCTCTTACTATGCTCGTAGTCAGAGCAATATTAGGAACAGATAACAATAACGATTCTTTTGGTTTCACATCATCACGGCTCCCTGTTACAATTTTAAACCACAGACGAACCCAGAGAACAGTCGATTACAGTGTTCAAGCAGCCAAAGCCCCAACAGGCAATATTCAGCCTGACAAGTCGTGGCTCACGAGTGTAATTTAGCTTTCGCTTGCACTGTTCAACATCAGGCACGGTGTCAGCTTGCATGGATCCAGAAGGGACAGCAGATGCCCTTGAAATTCTGTCACATAGAAGCAGTGATGCATACAGCCCAAGCACACCCTTCTAAACATCTAAAAATGTCATACTACCCTCCTGGTAATGGAAATCGATGTGGTACTCATCTATAGGGACGGAGCCAAGAATACCAGGGACACTTGAGTATTCCATAGGGGTAAACAGGTTGGCGGGATGGGGGGGGGGGGAGGTTGGGGGGATCTGGGGAAGACCCACCTTCTGTTCTTTCCTGGTGATAAACATCCTTGAAAATTGGAAAGAAAAACAGGGCAGATAGGATGCCACTGGGACAAACCAAGCAAAAGGACATCAAGGAAACAAGGGGTTAAAAGTACAAGGCTTCATACTGGTTGTCCAACACCAATCAATTCCAATGACGTTTGATAATTGTCATAGCCTCAGTTCCTCTCAACGCTCAAGGCATCTGATGTCTTTGGTACACTTCTCTGGCCATAAGATTCAGAATCTTGAACCAAAGGTTTAGTGGCAAGTAATCATGGTTGGTCGTTTGCAGTGTTGGTGAACCTCTTCCTCTGAAAGTGGTTCTTTGTCAGTGGACTGTATCTGTTACTGGTCGAGTCCGGTAGTTCTCCTCACTATCGGTGACCACATAAGTGCTTTACGGTCAGTGCGAGACAGACTAAACTACACTGCTTTCTTTGTCATTACCACAATTATGCAACACAGCATTAGCAGGCATTACAGGGAATCAATCATTTCCCACTTAAGCATCCAATACGTCATGACATTGCATAGATTTCTATAGTACAGACCTTTTGTCTATTCTAATTCGATGACTAAAGGAGCTTCAAATTCATGCCTCAAAAAGCGAAGCTCTGTACAGCTACCGTTTTAGGCACTGACCTCAGATAATCATTTGAGTAACTGAGTGCCTGCACTTTGAGTCACCAGTGCAGGCAGGAAGAAAGAATTCACTGCTGAGGAAGAGACTAAGCGGGATTCCTCCAACCCTGATCCGCAGGGTAACACTGAACGGCTCTGATGAAACCACATTTTGAAACTGATAAGCTTTAATTGCATGGTGTTCTTTTCAAATAATAACCCAAAAAAGCGAATGAATTTTGCTGGCTGGTGGACCACACAGGACTGCCTCTAGCCAGGACTGATAGTAGCTTGACTTTGGAATTTATCCGGTACTTGACGCTGTAAACTACCTCAGGCCTGGATTATTCTTGGCACATAATGGACAGATGTATGAAAGCAGTGGCTACGCAAGCAACATTGTTCATACTCGCCTACGTACCTTATGCACATCTGGATGATTTGAAAGAGACATCCACTAAAACAGTACACAATTACCTGAATTGAGACACACTTCTAGTTTATTCCGTCTGTGTTCATGGACAAAGTACGCAAATTTTTTCAGATGTGCACAACTGACACACTGAATACCCCACACACGAGGCCATCTTGTAACCATCTGGGGAAGTGGCGGTTAAGGCTCTGGGTTACTGATCAGAAGGTCGGGGGTTCAAGCCCCAGCACTGCCAAGCTGCCACTGTTGGGCCCTTGAACACGGCCCTTAACCCTCTCTGCTCCAGGGGGCGCTGTATCATGGCTGACCCTGCGCTCTGACCCCAACCTCATAACATGCTGGGGTATCCAAAGAAAAGAATTTCACTGTGCTGTAATGTATATGTGGCCAATAAAGACTCATTACCTTGTAGCTGGTTACCAGCAAACATAACCCTTGCCTTACAGACGGGGAAGTGTCCATTTTGAAACAATGGACTGTGCTCTGGATATACAGTCCACCAGGGCTCGGGGAGGAAGTCGAGATATTACTGAATGTGAGGTGTTTACTGTCTGCCTGCAGATGTTTGTCTCCGGAAGCCTGGGAAAAGAGGAAATGGCCATGGGGCAGAAATGGGCCGCATTCATCAGCGAGACAAAGCCAGGAAGGGAGCGTTGAAAAAAGAAGTAGAGAGGTGACCGAGGAAGATGGCCGACTTAAGCCTGTGTCACAGAGCAATCAATCAAAACCGGTACGGAAAACAAAAGAAAAAGAAATGATGATGACGTGCATTTTTAAATGTACGTATACTGCTCTAAATGCAGCAGTCTTCTAAGCCTTGAAACAAAACGAAAATTTACAATACTAAAAACCATTAGGATTTGTAGAGCAATCACTGATCATATATTTCACAAGGAAGTAAATACCTCATTTCATTACACCCTTGGAAACCATTTGTATTGCTCAATGGGCAAAATTAGAAAATTGATATGAATCCAAATCACAAACAGGGGTGCACTTCACTGGTCCAATCTAAAGATTCTAAGGAAGACATGCACTGCCCACATTCTTCATGTCAGCCCAAACTGCATGGGGCCAAAGCAATGTCTCATTAGTGTCCAAAAGGCTATGATTACTCCTAGAGCTGGCACGTCTACTGGCATGTGGGACAGCTGAAACGTTCCCATACTGAGATTTTTTTTTCCCCTAAACATAAGTTCCCCCAAATGTAGCAGAATCTCTATCCAAGACCTCGACATAACCCAAACTTAAACACGGTGAATTTAACATCTTAAGAGGCCTCACAGTTACAAGCAAATTCTTCTCTTCTCTCCATGCCCATTAGCAAGCAAGTCATGATGGGAACATGCATAAAGGGACTGAATTTGCTTCTGGCAACAGCAAAATGACTGCCTGGCCATCTCTGCTGAATAATGAAAGCCCCTTTTCTCCTGCATGAAGGGAATACTCAGGCTGAGGCAAAAACATATACATAGAAAGGCAAATAGTTTGGTTTACAAGCTACTAAATATTCAGATGTATGTAAAGGATGGTGCAGCAAACATGACTGTCATTTATTTGACATGTCACATGACAATTAATCGGACAACCCAACCGTGCTTTTGTTTTCTGCCTCCATTCATCCTAACTAATCAGATCATTTAGATTTAAATTGGCATTATCTCCAGCATGCCAATAGTTCTCATTTAACCAACCGAAATGGCTTCATTTCCCTTTAAGGATCCAACAACGAATGAATGAGAGAGTGCAAGAATCTGCTTCCTTTTCCCCCGGCAACACCGAATGTGCTCTCGGAAAATGGCACAAACACTCAGACATCATTATTCAAGTGAGCCGTTCAAATCTGGTACCACCTACCAACAGAAAAAAATACACTGAGAAAGAATATGGTTCATCCAAGACAAAAATTGTGCAAATAGATGTGCTCAGGGACCGTTTTAAAAGAAACCTAACGTGCATTCCGCTCCCTCTCATACCCTTTTTCTCCACTCAGGCTGAAACCTGCCAGGTCATATCCAACTGACTCGTAGCCCACAGAGCAGGCAAGCTTCTGACGCAGAAACGCCAGCCAAGAGCTGAAGCCTGCCCGTGGTTTTGGAGAAAGGATAAAAAAAAAAGAGGTGGAAAAGGTGGCATTCAGGTGGAAATGATGGATCGAAGGTGATGTTTTAGCCATGAAGGAGGGGGCGAGTGAAGAAATGAAGCAGTATAGTAAGAACTTTCTAGGCAAGGACGTCAAAGGTGAGTGACAGGGTGCGAATTTTCCTTTGGAACGTCCCAAAGAAGTCATGCACGTGAAATGCGGGCACAAGAAAACAGTACAGTACAAACGCCGACACAAAACTTAACGTTAGCGTTCATAATTGCAGATCGAAACACTACACGACATGAGGTACATCTCCATTCAAATGTTTTGCAAATTTTAGTCCAATATCCAAAGAGCTGGCTAACTGTTAACAGAAATGCAAATTATTCCAGATTATTCAGAAGGAAGTCGTGAGCTACATCCAAAAGCCACAAGCCTGTAGTGCTGCGTGATGCAGCTCCTTGGGAAATAATACAGACAACCAAATACATTAGAAGATACAACAGAAACACCCCGGCGTGAAGATAATAACTGTGCTTGTGGATATCTCGAACAAATCTTTTAAATCAAGTGGTGCAGGTTAGGTTGAGGAACTGTCAGAGTCACCATCCCCACAGCAGTACTTTACCAGTGCTATCCAGTGTTTCCTGGAAGGCACAGGCCACACCAACCTCGAGGTTTAATAGAGATATTCGGAGCACTGAACTGATACAGAGAGTGGAACTGCATTAAACCCATAATAAATACTATATGTGGTGCAATTCTTTAGTGAGGCAGCATGTGGTTTAGGACAGTCACTAACTATCATGAAAAGAGTCATAATTCAAGGGGACTGGAAATGTCTAAAGTCAAAGGGGTAAGTGTCCTGAGTCTATACTACAATAGAATATTCATTCATTTTTAGGAAATGTTTTCTCAATAGCCATACGTCTTCATGTCTGGAAATTAGTGCCTTTACATTAGTGGCTCTAAATTATGAAAATAATTCCACTGTACTTGTACATGTGGCAATAAAGTGCCTTTATATTAGTGTCTTAGACTGGGAGACTCTAACCCCCGGCGACTCTAGCCCCCGGCGACCCCGGCGACTCTAGCCCCCGGCGACCCCGGCGACTCTAGCCCCCGGCGACCCCGGCGACTCTAGCCCCCGCCGACCACGGCGACTCTAGCCCCCGCCGACCACGGCGACTCTAGCCCCCGCCGACCACGGCGACTCTAGCCCCCGCCGACCACGGCGACTCTACATTACTTGTATATGTATGTAAATACTTGTAAGTACATGCAACAATAAACGCTCCAATAGTGCCTTCATATCAGAGACTTAACATTAGTGGCTTAAACTTAGCGGCTTTACACCCATGGTTTAAGATAAAAGGTTTTATACGAGTGCCTTCATACTGTTGAATTTACATTAATAGCTTTACATCGTGAAAAGAATTCCGCTATATTTGTACGTGCTAGTAAACTTCTAGTGAATTAATATTAGTGATTTAATATTATAAAAACATTCGCAGCTTTAGATTTGACTGGTGCACTTTATAGTACTGATGTTATATTAGTAACTTTAAATACTTTTCCAGACTTGTGCAAGATACTTGCATTATAAACAATTATAGATCAAACTCGCATGTTCCCCAACAGCCGATAGTAAACCTTCCTCGCCGTTTCCATTCATCTTTTCTCATGTGCAAATTCAACGTTCACAGAGGACAGGTGGATAGTTCACTCGAGCGCATCGTATTCCAGTTCAAAGGCAGTAGATTACAATAACCATGAATAACAGAGCGACATCCTTGACCGAGGATTTAAATAAAACTCACTGGACGGCGTTTTAATTACAGTGATAATTGCTGCAATCCACTCTTTCAAGGTTCTGCTTTCTAAGCAGCCTTGCGTATAAGTCTAGCCGACAGCTCGCACGCTGCACGTACCTTCATGTTAGAGGCCTCGGTCTCCAGCTTGGTGAGGTGGTTCGAGTTGTCCTCGAGCTCTTGTCTCAGGTTGGAGTTCTCCATCTTCAGGGCCTCCACTTGCTTCAGCAGCTGATCATATGATGCTGCAGCCATCTTGGACTACCTTTTGACCTACGAAGCAGAACATAACGGGCTGTAAGCCGGAATGTATTATGCATTATTGAATTGATAACTCGTTTACACCTGTAGTCTAGAAGTCATCAAACTCTCAACAAGGAGCAAAACAAATCAGTTAACAATGACTTAAAATGACCGAATGGCCAAGATCAATGCACGAGAACTTCCGTCAAGTTACTTTTGCTCACATCCTGTAATAAAAACGTCTAACGGAGCAAAATCGTCCTCCAATTCAGAATGGATCGATACGGACTGATCTTCGTGCCTTGACAGGTGTACATGACCGATGTTTGTCATTAGGGTAAACAGATGTGCATGTGCACCATTTTAAATCAAGAATGTCACGTCAATGATCTTAAAAAACAATAAAAATGCCACGGCAATCACGTTCGAGCTCTGCTGTAGCGATAAAATTAAGGAGGCTGATGACTCTTGTGAGAAAGAAAAGCACGTAGGTGCGTTCAGTCCAAACATTCGGCCACAGAAATTACGCCATTTTTGAACCCATACAGGTTTGGACAACTCCTAAATTCATTAGCTAATCCACCGGACACGCCAATGTGCTGCCCATTCCAGTGTTCTGCTTTCCTATAAACCTAATTAACAAGGATACACGAGGTCGCTGATATAATTATAGAAAGCTAGTTAGCTAGTTAAGTGCATTAATAAAACCTAATAAAGTGCATAGAGATGCACCATTAAAATGGCGTGCTCAAATTCCCAGGAAAAGATGGGCTAGTCCTATGCCTAGACGCCTTGGTCGATGTCTGGAGTGTGCACTAGTTACAGCATATGAACAGAATGGTGCACGTTATGTGCGAACGCAGCAAACTTATAAACAGGATATGGAGTCATTCATTCATCTTCTGTACGCACTTGATCCTGGTCAGGGTCGTGAAGCCTAACCCGTGAGCACAAGACAGGAGAATACACCATGGGATCCACCAGTCCACCCCAGGGGCACACTCATTCACACCTCGGCGCAATGTCGTGTTGCCAAACCACCTACCGGCATGTTTGTTTTTTTGTTGAGAAAAACGGAGAACCCGGAGGAAACACAGAGAGAACATGGGAAGTTCAGAGTTGTAAACGTTCGATATTTTAAACTGGAGCTACAACTTGACTGGGAGTAGATCAGAGAGGTTAAGATTGAATGTTACACCCCACATCACAGGATGATCTGGGAAAGAAATCGTTTAAGACAAGCCTAAAGCCCAAAAGGGACACCTTTTGTAACTGGTAGTGAGTCGCTCTCAAAATCAGCCGGATTATCTGCTAGTGCGGTCCATGAAGTTCCGGCGTGGGGAGGTTTTTCAATCAATTACCTCCCTCTACCCCTTTACGGCAAAAAGGGTTACAGCAGGGTTGCCACGGTAACCGATTTCTTCTTACTAACTGTTTACAGTTAAAGTTTTTTAGTTTTTTTTTCTAAACCTTTCTTGACATTAAGAAGACAAAGAAAAACAGCTTTTCACAAAACCGTGCCTGAAAACTCCGACTTTACACTGGAGACTCCTTCCAGAGACGTTCAATAGAAGTCTCTGACGGAAACCGGTACAATATCAACGACCATTTTTCTTTGTCAAGTAACATCTTTATATCCGAGGATTAACCTTCGATTATATGGAGCATCTACCATACAGTTCCTGTGAACCAGTCGTTACTATAGAAACGATACAGTTTCAGATCTTAATACAATCTGAAATTTGAAGAACGGCCAACGCTATCTCCAGAGCTGCTGTTCCAGAAAACTAATCAGTAAATGCTTTTATAACATACATTCATACATGTGTGATGTATATAAAAATATAAGTAATTTTTTTTTTACAGGAAACCACAGCAAGAATTTTAGTTTTAATTTTTAGTCTCTGCTTCAACGTCTAATTTGGCGTCCATGTTGCTCATGCCTTTAAAGAGAAGATAAGATGCGTGCGCTAGACCTTTGAGGTGATGGTTGCCGGACTAAAATGGCTTCTCCAAACCTGCTGCAAAGACGCAATTCCATCAGATGAAGACCGTTAACATTTAGCATGCAGGTTTCCGTCTATGAGGATAACCTAATCAGCGATTTGTATTGTATGGACATCTATGGAATAGCGCAAACGGACTCGGACCGAGAGCCGGGAGAGACGGCCGACTGCCACAGATATTCTGCTGACACACATTTCCTGACACACATTTGGTGAAGAAATCATCATGAGGCAATTATATTGCACGATACAGAAACATACATTCGACGTGAGCTTAAATTTTTTCTAAAAATTAAATAATCATTTCATTTTCATTTGTTCCGTGGAGTCAGTGTTTTTAAACCCTTGTATTTAGGTACCAAAGAACATCCTGTTTAAGGAGCAGGGAGACTAAAATGGTGGACACTGCGACGAGAGCTTTAGAGGTGCGTTAGAAAAACCGTAAGACGAGGTAAAATCTACACCACGTGAATGAAGATTCATGGTGTCTAATGTCAGTGTTCAATGATGCGCAAAAACATGACTTCGGTGACTCGTGCACATGCTGTCACAGGTTTTAATCACACAGAATCCGTTTCGCTAGGATGTTTTTCAGGGGTTTTTTTTTTTTTTTTACATTGATCTGAGGTGTAGCCTTATGGATGAAGCGTGCTTCCACCCCATCACGGCATGCAGATTTCTTATAAAAAAAAAAACACCACACACACACACACACACACACACACACACACACACACACACACACACACAAAACAGCCCTGCAGTCAAGCCGCAGGAGCACAAATGCCCTTCCCTTCAGTCCACAAAGACGCAGCGGGGCAACTGCATACACCCGTAACGCACACCTTGCAGCGCTGATCTGCACAAACCACCCTGAAGAAGAAGAGGAAAGAAAAAAGCGTCAAAAGAGCAAGACGTGCTTCTGGGATGAATCCTGAAAAAGCGCCGCCATCATGACACATCTGCTTTGTTTGAGCATCACCGGTAAAACCACCAGCCCCTCCTTCCACCACCATATTGTCTCTGAAAGCGCATTTGGACACCACCACGACATTCGCGTCTCTCCGTTTTTCCTCCTCTAAAACCTGTTTTTGCCTTCATAAAGCAAGAACCGGAGAATCGGTGCACATCCCCCAACACCCACCCAGTCTGCCTCTCAACAAGCATCAAAACAAAAGGCTTAGAGGAACCGCCTCACTATTCAACCACACACACACACACACACACACACACACATACACGCACACACACAGACCCAAACGCTGCTCATTCACCACAGCGGCTGTTCCGAATCCTTATGAAATGATGGCGGTAAAATATACAGCTGCACATCCGGTAAAGATGAAAAAGCACAAACCTACCCCATTGCGATACCAGTGACAGCCTCCATCCCATCTCCCTTCGAGCTGGCTCGCTTTTTTTTTTTTTTTTTTTGCACGACAGCATCCAGCAAGCACGGTCACATGGGCACTGAGGGAGCCAATCAGAAGGCTCACGTGCTCGGAGCCGGCGCTGCAGTGGCCGGTCGGTGGCTGGATCGCTTCCCGATTGCAACGGTGTCCCTCGGCTCAACTAAAGCTCTGATAGCGAGGGGAGTGGAGCGAAGAAGCGGAGATCATGGCTTGAAGCGAACAGATCAATAAAATGAATACGGCTAGAGCAAGCACCGCTGATAAAACAGGTTACTGCAATCTTCTGAACCTGGGGTCCAGTCCTGGGACTCCAGAAAATCTTACGCATAAAACTTGAGCTCACACGACAGCAACTAGGCTTGTACAATATCAGGATTACGCTGCCATGGTGCTCCGTGGCGGTTACTCGAACGACATATAACCAGAACTTTCTACTCATTTCGTACAGGAGCTCCACAGCAGATCTAACATCGTCGTGTGCTAGTACATGAGAGGAATCACTCCAAAATATGCCAAGAGTATTTTTATTTTATTTTATATTACCCCAATAAAACGGGAGACGAGCTAACCGGCATGTTAATCTGCAATGATCTGTGCAGATGCACCACCTGGAAGCCCCACCCCTTCACCCACAATCTCATATGCGCTGGACAGGGGGCCCACGGGGCTTAATATAAACACAAGAACACTACAAAAGACATGTCAAATCTAACACTTCACAAACCACGTTAATAATGATGATAAATACAGAGAGAGTACATCTATTATGAAGCGAGTTTTTGTTTTCCTGCACCGGTCAGCGCTCAAACACTTCCAGCAACTGTCAAAACGTTGGCCAAGTGGACAGTAGACAACCGATTTGTTAGATCAGGGGTGTCCAATCTTATCCGGACAGGGCCGGTGTGGGAGCAGGTTTTCATTCCAACCAATCAGGAGGCACACCTGATTCCACCTGTTCAATCAGATGATCTTGGCTTTCAGTAGACTCAGGTGTGGCTTCTGCTTGGTTGGAATGAAAACCTGCCCCCACACCAGAACTTTCCGGATAAGACCCCCCCCCCCGGGTTAGAGGATTATATTGAAAATGTCCTCTTAAGGTTTTGGGGTTTTTTTTACTGTTTACTACACATCCAGCTGTTTGGGTTTTTTTTTTTTTTTTTTTGCAATTGCCACCGCCAGCAAGCAGTTCCTGACCACAGAGCTGATAAATATTAATTACGCCCTCCCGTATCTCTTCTTATTACTGAAATGCCCTTTTCCACTCTTTTTTTTTGAGTCAGCTCTGGATGATTAAGTCGTTTAATTGTCAAACATAAACAAAGCTGAACAAAATGTCGCATGATGCCACTGACAGCTGAACACGAAGTCCATCCGTACAGGATTGTTGCAGCCAAAAACGCTTTGCCTTTGCCGTTTGCAAACTGATAACGATCCTGAGGAGAAAAGTCAACTCGGAGTATCATCATTACACAAGTGAGACTGCAATGAAGAGAAGTCTTCCACTTCGAATGATTTCCGTTCTAAAACAGCTGTCCATTATTAGCGTAAAGCTATATTTGTGTGATTCCTGATAGCAATCCTGCTAAAGTCCCTCATAGAGAAGGTTCACTGCAAACCAACTCAAAGCTCTCCTGACCGATCACCCTTATCCAACGACAGAAACTCTTCTATCCTGATGATAGCCGTCTCTTCCGAGATGACTCCGCCCCGTCATCCCGAACCCGAGGGCTCACTGAATGGTTTGACGAAAATGACGTGCTGTCAGACCAGAGACTACCTACGAGGATAGAGATGCTATCCAGACCTATGCAAAGCAAGGAACTTCACAAAATTTCAGATGTGCTGTTCCTTCACCGCTCATAAGGCTGGAGTCGCTTGTCCCGTCCACATGGCTGTATGCGTTTCCGCCTGAATGCTCTCTTCAGGACTGAACAGCCTAGACAGCAAAGCAAACTAGCAGGAAACAGTCCCGGTTCTGCTTGAGTGATGGAGTGGGAAGGTTACAGGATGTCAATCAAGTGAGCGCTTTAGAATATATTAGGACCACGCCAAATCGGTGGTCAGGTCACGCAGGGTTGGGGACTTTACTCGATGTTTAATACATCGCTTGGGTGACTACATTCGGTTACCAAGAACCAAATGTCTGCTCAATTTAAAGGCATCCCTCAAGGTTCCAGAAACTCTATTGAGAAAACACTATTGTTAGTGTCTTTTCCTCACAGTCGTGGTGTACTGGGTTTGTTCATCTCAAATCCAGCTACAGCTTCTACAGCTATAGCAACTTGGCGCTATCAGTACCATGCAGCGCTTGTGTTACTGTAGCAGAACTAAAGCGTTAAGAATGGCGTGCTCTGAATAAGCCCTTGTCAACATCGGGCTAAAGCGCATTCAACGGCCTTCGTTTTCTCTTAACTGAGTAAATGAATGGAACGCCTGGAAGGAGGAGGATGTACTCGGGTGGGGTTTTTTTTTTTTATCCCCCCTTCTTTTCATGTAAATTAGATCCAAGCCTCTGAAAAGCATCAAATGAACACTGGCAGGGACTCTCGTTCAACAGTCTTCCCTCTCAGAGACACTTTCCAAAGAGCTGAAGTGTGGGAAAATGAGCGATTTGCAAAGAACTAGTGGATTTATGCTATACAGTTACAACCTGAACAGAGAAAAATTGTGGAAATTGCCCGTCGTGGTAACAACAATGCGGGAAGGCGTCTTTTGTGCATTTTAACCACAGTAATTAGAAGGGAGACACGTGAATAAGAGACGTATTGTTTGCTATTGTTTGTACCATCTTAAAGCACGTTATAGCTATAGTGTCGACAGAACATTATTTGGGAAAATACAAGACCCGAAGCTGTGAGCAGTGTGGGTTACTGCAAGACCCTTAATGTTTGGTTCCGAATAATCTTGGCAAAACTTCAAGTCTTAATGAGTTTGAAACATGTGGACACCCCGGGCCGTGATTTGTGTTGCTGTAGGAACACACGGGATCTCGCCAAGTTTTTTCGTGATTGGAGCGGCCAACTGGTCCAACTCTGCTGAAAATCTCCCGGAATTTGTAAAAATGTCAACCTCCCCAGAATATCACGCCGTTTGCTTGATTTCGTGTTCATTTCCGCGATCGCAAAATGGTGGAATCCCGGAGGGACTGTTTAGACACGGTTCATTTTTGTCGCTTAACAACCACCGGAATCCTGACCGTTCCCAGATACGAATGTTTTGTGTAAAATTTTTGGTTCACCGTTGTCTTTGGCTTCTGACATATATACTCACTACATGATCCGATCGTGGAGTGGTTTTTTTTAAAGTGGAAATGTACTCATCACATCACATCCCATCACATGCACCTCATGTAGTAGTACATGGATTCCTATAGTGTCTTTCTTGTCCCAACATGATGAAAACAGGGTACACTGGAGCAGGATGGGAATGAGACGGAATCAGATGGAATGAGACTTGAAGAGATGGGATTGTCCCATCACGATCCAATTCATCATCACTGACCAAACCTTGCGTTGAGGCGTCCACTTTTGAGCAGTGGCATCGTTTTGTTTCTGTATCCCTCGAACAGTAAAACAGTAAACCCTCGAACCTTGGGTATACGCGACAGGCCGGCATGTGTGCGTTTAAAAGCACGGCTCAGAATAGACCGTGAAAGACGATCTGTCGTTTCCTCTCCTGCTAATCCATTAAGAGCTTTAGAAACTGGTCCGACGCAGACGGAAAGCTGATATCTCGAGTGGTGAGGCAGTTATGGATCGACTCACGTGCTTGTATGACGACCCAGATTTTGGGTATACACCCCGTGTAAAGCGGAAAGGCTGGGAAGTAACGAGTACGTTTATTTATATATAAATATATATTTATTTAAGGTCTTTGGAAGGAGTCTCCAGTGTCAGAGCGGGAAAATAAACACTTGGGGATGAATCGGCGTCACGTCCGGCCACAACGTCGTGGATTATTTATCAGATTTTGAGGAAATATTCATGTTGTGTTATGTCGTTCTTGGATACAGGGAACCTTTTTGATGAACTGTAGCTTTTCTGCTACTTTATGAATCATATATCGTTGATTTAACTCTGAACGGTGGTGGTGTTCATGCATTGAAGCCTAAAATAACATTTTAACAGCACTTTCTGGAGACTTCTGTTGGTGAGAAAATCCCCTGGACATTTTGCCAAGTCCAGACGGTGTGTAACTGCCTTTTTGGGATGCAGTTGATGGTGTTTAGATGGCTTAGCTTTCCACTCCCTCGCTTACCCAGGACCAGCCTTGAGCTGTGTCCCAAATACATCCGTGTTAGAGATATAGTGCACTCAGCACGCGGGAAAAGACGTTATCCCAGATATCCTCTGAAGTGCACTCAGACGGGAAGCCAGCATCGATTTGGCATTCATCCCTGCTGAACAAATAACTTTCGGGAAGGAGGTCTACACTTCACTAAAGAGACCAAAGGGTAAAAAAACCCAACAAAAACACGTTCTCTCACATAGTTTACACAGCTAATATTACAAACGCTCTGAAAACAAAAAAAGACATCCTTCAGCCCCAACATGACTTTGTTGTTTGTTAGCTTAGCCTTCGAGCTATCAAAGGTAACATTAAATCTTACCTGCACAAACATTCGTCCACTTCAGCAAGTTGCGCGACTCTAACGCCCCGTAGAGAAATTATCCGTTAAAATCATAATGCCTGCTCACAAACACCGCAGACCCCGCTGACTTCTAACAATCAACCCACTTCTTGTGTTTCGGACAAAACTTTTTCTTTCTTTTGTGTCTGAATTCTCCTCCTTTAACAGCGTTTAGTCCGACTGTTACGCCATATTGTGAAGCAGGAGGCTGCTCGGGCGCATGCGCATTGGACCGCAGCTCTGAACTCAAACCTGCCATCTAGCGGTGAGCAAACGCAAGTGACAAAATTCCATCTCGTGTCCGTTTCGTTCTGGTGTATTCCACTTTATTCCACTTTATTCCACTTCTCTTTCAGTCTCAACCTATCTTATTTCATCTCATTCCAGTGTATTCCATTTTATTTCCTTTTCTTTCAGTCTCATTCTGTCTTATTCCAGCATTTATTCCATCGTTTATCAGAACTGCTGCTATGATGATAAGCCTTGTCCTTTGTTCATCCAAGGACTCATTCACAATATGCTTATACTGAACATCCTTTTCCAACCGATTAGTACTGTTTCACTTTATAGTATAAAGTTGTAGGAGAGTAATGAATTACAGTATAAACCCACTATCCACTGTCATCCAAGAAGAAAATGGCCATTTTATTCGGTTTCTCTCGTGGTGCCTTCCTCAAGTCTTCTCAGGGAGGTTTTTTTCTTCTTCTTCTTATATAAGCCTAAATCTACAACTTGATTTCCTTTGCGCTGCTTAGCGCTATACAAACAAAGCGGGATTGAATTTCTATTGAAGTGTAGTTATTTGATTTTGTAAATTGCTCAGATTTTTAAATTTATGTATACAATTTATAAAAGAATTCAACGATGATTGACTTGTGAATGAAAAGAGACAACATACAGGCAGACCCAAAAAGCCCTCCAGCAGATGGGGCGGGATAATTGTGAGCAAAATCAATAAAAACAGGCGAGAAACAGCAGATCTTTTCAGACATCACTGATACGACTAGAGCAAAACATGATCAACGAGCATGGGTACAGCGGGAGAATGATACAGCAGAAACCGGTCATCAGCCTCAAGACATTTGCAAAAGAACATGCACAGAGAGCTTCTGGAGAACTGTCTTATCTTCAGATGAATCCAAATTGAGAAAGCCAGGAGAAGAACTCCAACCCGAGTGCACATAGGTGGAAATGGTGAAGTCTGGTGCTGTCTTTCTTACTGTTGGTGAACTCAGGTGTGTACAGAGGCATTATTCAAGCAACAGGAGCATCATAGCCAGTGATGGTCCTCCCAGAGCCAGGACTTACAGTAAAGCCTCCAGAGCATCCACAGGATGTGGTGGAGAAGAAATCCACAGTTTGGAGATGCTCTAGTGTGGATGAACTGAAAGTTTTATCGGTTTTGTTGCTTGAACCTTGGAGGAAACTTCCAGCACAGCTCTTTTAGGGTTAACTGTGATGTAACTGTGATGTTTAACGAAGCTGTCCAAATACTTTATGTCCAATTATGTATCTATTATTTGTTTTTTTTTTTATATTTTTTTAAGCATAACTGTTTTGGGGAAATGCTCTGTGTTATCTTTGTTTAAAAACGTATGCCAACTGGTCTGACATGTTGTTTTCTAATGCAGTGAAATTGAGACAGCCCAAATAAATAGGTTTATAGGGCCGTTGTAGGCCTGCATGATGCAAAAAAACGGACGGATGCTCTAATATATAAATATGTACTGCCACAATTCAACTTTATTCTCTCTTTTTTTTTTATTCCGACAGATGGCAGGAAAGTTATGTTTTTCACCACAGCTCTGTCCGAGTAGAAAAGCTAAAACGAACGAGGGCGGAGTCCTAGAACAATTGTATTAGGGGACGGGGGGCGGAGCTTGAATCTCAAACAACTCTACATTCGCTATACAAGTGCACTACGTAGGGCTTAGCAGCCATTGTTTTTTTAAATGCTAAAGTAGTGCGCGCGTGTAGGGACCCGTGAGCGGTTTGGGACTCAGCCGCAGCCGGGGAGCTCCTTGGCAACGGGGCGCTGGAGGAATGAATTTTTACGGCGCCGTCAGTTTCAAGTCGGTGCGGAACATTATTATTATTGCGGACACACACACACACACACACATATATAGAAGAGAAATAACAATAAGCGACCACTTAAAAGGAGAAAATAAATAAATGAAAAGGAATTACTTCTGGGACTCAGGAGCAGAAATTTCTCGCGCGCGCACAGAGCTCTCGTGAGGGTCGTCAAGTGTGTGCGCGAGCGGTCAAACAGAAAGATGCTGAGGAGATGCTAAATGTTAAGAGTTGTTTTTTTTTTTGCTATAAAAGGTCACTTAAAAAGACGTGATAAAGCGTAAATACTATTTATTCTGTAGGCGACACCTAACAAAAGAGTCGTGTGAGGAAAGTAACTCAGGTGTTTGTTTGTTTTTTTTTGTTTTGTTTGGTTTTTATTTTGTTTTTCCGGACACGGAGTTCTTTTCAGCACCATGACGACAGATTAAGACTTTATTTATTTTTTTATAGAAAACAAAATTGAGTTTTCAGTGCAAATATGAGCTGTTTCTGCTCCACTCAAGAGGAATTCTACTGCGAGGTGTTGCTTCTGGATGAGACGAAGCTCATTTTAACCTCCCAGCATCAGGGCTTGAAGGTAAGCCATGTTTAATAACGGGACAAATAATAACTCTCCTGTGGGTGTGGACCGATTATTGGTCACATCATATATCGCGATATTTCACATCTGAATGCTAAACAAACAAACAAACAAAAAAAACACCTGTTCTTCTGGGTCTGCTTTTTAAAAGCAGAATTTTGGGGCGTGCAGCAGAAATATTGGCATCCTTCTCACACACACACACACACACACACAGACACACACACACACACAAAAACTAAGACATGGATTTGTCCATTCATCTTCTTCTGTATCCGCTTTATCGTGGTCAGGTGGCAGGGACACACCTCGTGTGAATGGGATGCCAGGGCACAATGCACACACACACACACATTCACACGCTCATTCACAGCGCGGGGCAGGTATTGTGTGTGTGTGTGTGTGTGGGAGGTGAGGTGTTTGGCGGAGGAAACCAGAGAACCCCGAGGAAACCCGGGGCGAAGAGGAAACGTTTGGCGCAGACAGTAACCCGAGCTCAGGATTGAACTAGCGATATTATACGATAATATTTAGATTATTATTTAAATAATTTTATTTATACCGAAGTCGGCCATGGAGGCAGCAGAAGTTGCTTCAACATGGCGATGGATCAGGAGCTGTGAGCCGTGGGTGGGGTAGTGCTACCTGGACACAAGTCGGGGCTTGATCAACATCGCCTGGGTGGCGTGGGTCACCTGGGTCACCTGGGCAAGGGTGTCTGATGTTGAAAGACCCGAAACACCCGGTGACCCCAGTAAACATCACTGATGTGTCCAGGTGCATCACACGGTGATGTATGTTAGAAATAATAATGATTATTTTAAAACATAGCTCACAGTCGCATGTTTTCGGAAGCATTTTCTGAGAATTTTTTTTTTTGCATTTAAAAAAATGAGATTTTTTATCTATAAATATTTAACGTTAAATATTTACTATTAAATCTATAAATATTTAACGTTTAATAGAAATATGCAAAAGATTGTAAAAAAAAATATTTATTAAATGATTAAGTACAACTGACCAGCTGCTTAGAGTCAGTTTGTAATAATTTTTTTTAATTAAAGAATTTAATAAAACCATATCGAGCAAACTGATATCATTTATATTTAATCTATCAATATTATTATCATCATCGTCATATCACCTAGCCGTACGGTTACCTAGTGTAAAATGTGCTGGTGGATTGTCAAAGCTTTGGTGCTGTTTTTGTGGCTTTTGATGGCATCATAAATTTGTACCAGTATATTTTTCCCGAACTCTGGTTACCTCTGCCAGTTAGTTAAGTCTTGGTGACAGGTGGATCCTTTAACAAGACCTCAACAATCTATGAAACATAAAATGTAGAAAATAAACAAAATTACAAGTTTTTCTTACTTTGAATGTGAAAAAAATGTAAATATACTATTCGAGAAGTCTAGTGTATTTTTTTTGCTATGTACGCCTGTTTCACATCATGACTGCGCACACCACAGTTCCATTATCACATGTTGTTGCCGTATGGCAACAATTACATTTGACCATTTAACAGAATACTTAAAATATATAAACTTGTTTAAATAAAAAATAAATGTTGACTTGTCTCAGATAGTGTTTCAAGTTTTTTTTTTACTTTAAGTAGTTTTGCCTAAATATTAAAAAATTCATAAAATTTTGCGAGCCCACCGACGATGACCTTCACCATGGAAAAGGAAGTGCAAACAGCACTACCTGGTCATGTGACATGGATTTTTTTTTGTTATGTCAAAGTTAAACCCCCCTTTTTCCAGTTACACAGTTTTGTATAATTGCCTATCAAAAAATTGGAGATATATTAATCGTTGCCATACGGCAACACCATGCAGGAGATGTGATGCAGGCTGTTACTCTGTCCAGGGGAGGCGACACGGAATATTAATTGGCGTGCCAATCATTTTGAAAGCAACTATAAAATAAAAAAAATATATATATCACTTGTGCTCTTCATGCGTGTTCATTTTCATGCAGGGTGCCAATAATTCTGCATATTGTACAAATTCGAAGGCAGCATGGCATGCATCTGGTAACCAAGACAATCCCATAATACTCTTGGTGGCTTTTTTATTTATTTTAATGTGGATTGTTGTTAAAATATAAGATTCAGTTGTTGTCTACATGTCCTTTTCTAGCTCCCAAATCCTCCCATCACTCTCTCCTTCTCTCCTCCTCGGTCTGGTCTCAGTCCCTCTTATTGTTTCCCTGGATTGTTCATGTTATATTTATTACTTTTTGCTTGTTTACTCATTTCCTGTTTGATTTCCTCCTGCATTTCATTCGTGCTGTGTTTGACTGCGGCAGTAACGCAATTACACATTCAATAAAGCCTGCCTGTCTTTTGTCTCTCTGTCCATTTATGAACTCCACTGTCTAGCCATTCCACCTGTTATTCATTCAGCTATCCATCCATCTGTCCATTCCCTGGGCATGCAGCAGCTGTGTATCGATCCTGCAATATGTTATATGTTGACTAAAATGAAATAGTAAACGTTAGCAGGTTGTTTACTCTACACTGCAGACTAGAGTACAGCTGAGTTCTATTACTTTCTCTCTTTAGCATTACAGCTAAACTAAACTGTAGATTGAAAACCACCTAATGCTTTGTTTTGGTTGTCTACCGGCAAATCAGTTCACAATTCCCTCACTGAGCGCACAGACAAACTGTAACGTTTTTACAAATGTCATCATGCAAGAGAGACAGCTGAAACCATGAGACAGGTGAGACAGGTAATATAATACGGTATGTAAGGAATAAAACACTTTCAGGTCCTGCCGTTATCAAAAAATAATCAACAACCAGGTAGTGTGATGGGTCTCACCAGTTACTGTTACCACCCCAAAGTTGATTCTTGCCCTGTAACAGCCCAATCTTTTATTCCTCTTATACCACATCATACTTGTTATCCATTTGTAGTTACATTGAACGTTGTGGAACGTCTACAAAACAAGTTCTGTTATCGCTGTACACAGGCGTTCCCTCACCGGCCTCTCACTGCTTGTCATGATACAGAGAATCCGCAAAGCCGTCTGCCCTGAAGACGGGTCAGAAAGATTTGTCACAGCTTCACCTCTATGAAGCTGAAGCACTGACACTGGAGACTCCTTCCGTAGTTACAGTAATATCCATCCGGCCATCCATTTTCTGTCCCGCTTAACCTACGCAGGGTCTCGGGGGAGCCTGGAGCCTGTCCAAGAGGGTTCGGGGCACAAAGCGGGGGACACCATGGATAGGGTGCCAACCCATCACAGGGCACAATCACACCCACACCCACACACCCGTTCACACATTACGGACAATTTAGGGATGCCGATCAGTCTGCACACACGTATACACTACCGGCTAAAAGTTTAGAAACACTCATTCTTTATTTTTATTTATTTTTTCCCCGACATTTTAGAATAATAATAATAAAGTCTTCAAAACTCTGGAGTAACACAAATGGAATTATGGGAATTATGTTGTGATAAAAAATCCAAAATAAATCAAAATAATTGAGTATTTTAGTGGACACGCTTTCCGCCGAGAATTTCCAGAAATGTATTCTTGGTATTTTCTCACCCGATTTTTTGAGGAATTTCCCTGAGATGATTTTGAACAGTATCAAAGGAGTTCACACCGGCGCCGCACACTTATCTCCTGCTTTTCAGAATATTTCACTCCGAGTCGTCCGTTTAAAATAAATAATTTTTTGTAAATAAAATGTTACTTTTCTAATAAGAGAAATGAATAAGTTGGCGCAATTATATTTTTGTCTACAACACATTTAATCCTACACCTTCAGATCAAAAGCTTTTTAAGATCATGAGAAACATTTCAGTCAGGGGTCTCCAGACTTTTGGCCGGTAGTGTGTATCTACACAAACATAAAGGTATATCAGGTTGTTCATCTTTAATTGTTAATGAGCTGAGCAGTTGGAGTCTCCCTCACTACGTTACAGCTACAGTGAAGGCAAACAACCTCCTCATTGCCACAGTTAAACCGATTTTTGCTTCATCTGCATTACTGGCAATAAATCTCATCCAGATACAAGCTAGACTCGGTAGTTAGTTGATACTAGCTGGTACTGGTAAGTGCATTGTTATGGCCACACTGTGCATATTTTGTGTGCCAATGTTTTGTTTTGCTCAATTTTTTAAAATATCACTACATGAGGTGCTCTAGCCAGCGATTTGTCTTTTTTTTAAAAACGGCAGGTGTGAAAGCACCTTAAGGACGTGTTAAAACCTTAAGGCCACATGCCAGTGTGACATTACTGTGGTGAAATGCTTAGATTTCACTTTGTTACCCATCAGAAATCGGGTTCATGCTGACAGGAAGGCTACACCACCTCAAATAACCACTCTTTACAACCGTGGTGAGCAGAAAAGCATTTCAGAACACATTGCGCCTTGTGGTGGACAGGCTCTACACCCGGTTCTACTCCTGTCCGCAATGAACGGAAATTTGAGGCTACAGTCGGGACAGGCTCACTGAAAATTGGTATATTCTGGAGACTCTTTCTGAAGAGTCTGAAGAACTTTTCTCACAATTGTGAGGTTTGATGTGAACATTAACTCTTGACCTGTACCTGAAATATTTTAATTCTTTGCTCTCCTGCCATATGATCCGCTGACTGGATAATTGCACGCACGAGCAGGTGTACAGGTGTTTCCATTAAAGTGGCCCGTGAGTGTACGTTTAGTCTCCTTTACGACCCGGTTCTCAAACAGATGACAATACGAAGGTTCACACATCCCCAAACCCACTGATATGCATCAAATTTCACACACGTGTGTTACTTCTGATCAGTAACCCCTGAACAAACCGTGTCGCTCACTGTGGTCTCTGGACCTATAAAAGCCCATCTCACGTCCTCATGGTGTCCCCTCTCCGTTGCTGAGGTACACGCTTGCTCATTCACACTCACACTCACTCTGCACAAAGAGTCCATTGAGTTTGCCTACAGGGTGTGTGGGATTTAATGCGAGAAACAGAGCAGCTCACGTGTTTCGCTGCAACAAAAGAAAGACCAGCAAGGCGAAGTTTGTTTTCTCAGGCCTGCGCTCACCGTGGCCTCCTGACATTTGGTCATATTTTAACAAAAACAAGTCATTTTGGCTTTATGACCCAGACTCAAGGTGACTCCCGGGTGTGACTTAAATCATCGCTGTTTCGTCCAACACCATGGGTGTTGAAGCCTAACAGAAAAAAAAATCATCAGCATTCCATGCCCAAAGGCCCTGTGTCCAGAACAGAAGTCAATCCAGTTTCCTGACATTTTATAGCTCAGATAAAAACATGATGGGATTCTTGAAGCATCAAGACATATGGATTACAATTTATGTGCAACAGTCTTAAAGCATCGCTGATTCATTGCCACTACAGGGTGTGGGCTGGTGGAACGCAGTGTTATATTTGGGAGTGTGCCTGGTGGCGAACACGCACTGCCCCAGCACAATGGGCGAGGAATCCGTCTGTTCTGCACACGTGATGAGACGGAACAGATTTGCTTTGACTGGACCGAAAGTGGACTAATCCAATTGTTTGGATCACAGACCTTAACGGCGTGTTTAATGAGATTTCTAACGGGACTCCTGTCTCTCTGCGACCACAGCAGCTCCGTTTCACACGCTGCCATATGCTCACTAAATCTGGAAAGTCATCCTGCAAAGTCATCAGGTGCCAATCAGCTAGTAAGTTATGGGGAAACACTTTTCATGTCCCAGTTATATAGTAAGTTATCAGTATGTAAATATAGATGCGAATCAGCTAACAATATATGTTTTTCAGGGGCCATTGACCTAATCATCTACCACTGAGCATACAAAACCATCCTGGGAAATCCAGGAATTCCCACCGGTCTGTTGTGCTGGTCATGGGTCTGTGTTCATATGTATCCAGTGCAGTACCATGTGCTTCTGTTTAAACTTCAGGATTCATGAGTACAATACAGAAATGCAAAAATATTGTGAAACACAAGGGTTAGTTATATCAAACTGAGCTGTCTAACACAGGTGGCTAACTGATTTGATGCTAGCTAGAACGTCACAGGACAGAATATCATATCAGAATTGTTGGCCAATGGCTTGTTGACTTGTTGTTGAGGGTGCAAGCAAAATGTTCCTACATTTAGAAACTTTTTTTTAGAAGTTATTATAAATGTACTTAACTTCATCATACATTATTACATTCGGTTATGTACTACATTTTAGCCTAGTCGGTTTTACAGGCAGTCGAAACATGGGACATGGGGCACAAGGCAGGGGACACCGTGGACGGGGTGCCAAGCCATCGCAGGGCACAATCGCACTCACACACACACACACACACACACACACCCATTCACACACTATGGACAATTTGGAAATGCCAATCAGCCTAACAACACAAGTCTTTGGATTGGGCAGGAAACAAGCCAACCAGAAGAAAGACACACATGATGATTTTTCCATGTTCCACAGTCTCATGTCACTGTTTTTTTTATTGCGCTGCATTGTAATTACGGCTGTCGATTTCACCTCCCTCCATCCCCCATGTATCTTCTGAGCACAAATACCGCACAGCCAAAAACGACTGGCAAACGGACCGCAGGAATAGTGGCAATAATTTGCCGTCGCCGTAAAGACAGTGTAATGCCATGGCGCTTCTCTACTACGGCAAAAACACCTGTATGACGTACTCTCCAGAATGTAAGGGTTAGGTGAGTTGATTTCATGTTTTGACAATAAATTCAATGCATTCAGAGCAATTCGGCCAAAGACACTTATAATTGAATCCATTTTTCAACTTTGATATCATAATGAATGTCTGATCCTTTCTAAGCACTTACTATAGATATTCACAGAAGTATTCTTCATCCTGCTGACATAAATCCATTTGCAGATGCACTGCTGCGCTGAAGGGATGCACCTGACTGGCGTTTGGATATCCTGTGTCATTCCTACATTATTCAGTGATTATTAAAGGGCATCGAAGCGAGAGAGAGCGAGAGAGAGAGAGTAAGACTCTGACTCTTACAGTCTGTAGTCACACCTAGGTTTTATACGTTCAGGTCACTTTTGCCTTCTGCAGAGTTTCATAAGACATAATGTCAAACACCAATAATATTGGAGGAGATATGGAGCAAATGCAGTGATGTGTGCTTCTCATATTAAGTGTGTAAGAGTGTGTGTGTGTGTGAGAGAGATTTAGTGCCCGAGTTTATGGCCCAGCTGGAGACTGGCACAGGCATTCTCCAGGCCTGCACTTAGAAAAAGATCTTATCTGACTCCACTGCCTGTAAATATACATCATCCCTTCTCATTTTTTCAGGAATATCCATATTAAATACGAGAAGGACAAACTAATGAAAGCAATTGTCACATCACTCAGCGTGCTGCCTCTTAATCCTGTCCCACTCCATTCTTCTGGCATGTAGTCTTACAGCGCAGAGCTGTCATTCCTGACAATTAAGGTCAAAACTGGAAGTACGCAGCCTGGGCAGAGGGGGTGAAAAACAAAAGAATCTTTGCCCTTGAATAAAACATTCATGCAATGCAGCGAGAAGCCTGATTTATGCTTCTTCCCAAACAGGCTGGAAACCTTTAGGGGGGGAAAAAAAATCCGTTCGGAAAATCTGATTCAGAAACCGTCATGTTTTAAGACATGTATTAGTAAAATGAAGCGATATCGGCTAGTGCATGAGAATTCAACAGCGCTGTGGTGTAAGGCTTGGAAGAGTGACCTAAGAACTATTATAAAACAAATATAGGAAATACAAAAAATAAATAAATTAAATGGCAGACTACATACAAACATTAATAGGAGCTTTTACTTTGTACTTAAAACTCTTTCTGCCTTAAAAATAATAATAATCTGGCTCTGACAGATTTCATACAGTAGATGCAAAAAAATTCTCTGATGTGAACTCTGCTTAAAAACTTGTGTTCTGTTCAAATTCATGCGTTTGTTTACTAATCTACAACAACACTTAATGAGCTGTACGATATTTAAATGCAGTGTTAATCTGTGCAATAACTGCATACGAAAGCTCATCACACATGCTGCAGATTTATTAGAGATGCAAAGATTGTGCTGACTAACAGGCGCGCGAGAGAGCGAGCGAGGAATTATTTAAATGATCCGCGGCGTGAATACGAGCACGAGGATTTAACAGGCTTTCAGAGAACGCCGTAGTAATCTCTGCATCACCAATTCCTTCTTAGATCCAAGTCTCACTGAACGCTGGAATTAATGCAGATACAGTAGCACTGTTTGAATTTCCTTACAGCATGCTCCCGTGATCTGTCGCGAAAATGCCTTTCCCATGTCGGGACAAATATAACAAATATATATATAGCGCTCGCACTGGAGACTCCTTCCACAAATAAAGGTCTCCTCACAGAAAACCTCACAACCACTATATCAACGACTGTACATTTTTCTTTACTCAGTAATAACACATTGAACACATTTTAAATCATGTCTCGCTTCCAAACTGTTAAGTGAAGTTGGCGAACGCATTTGTTTACTGTTGTGTTTACGCTGGACATTCAGAAGATATTTAGGAAAACGACATACACTTTACACTTTCGTGTGTTCATCGTTTATTAACGTGTTTTAGCCAATATTACTGTGGAACTTCCTTTTAATCATTTTGAAATTCATAAGTTCTAAAAACACACACACACACACACACACACACACACATCAGTCCCATGCTAACGGCTCTGGAGGTTGTACCTTTGTCCCTGGTCAGATCGATATGCAACTACAAAAGTATTTAGAAAGCGTACTCCTTTTATAAATACACTTTAACTAACGTTCTAGGCTCTCTCTCTTCTTCTATAATGCATTATTGAACATCTTTTAGTTCTGAATTATTCCCGAGATAAATCACATTTTAAAGTCCGCTCCAGTGTAGAAATTCAGAGTGACGCTGCATAAGACTTTCTAGGTATAAAAAAAGAGAAAGAAATCCCTGTAGGTAGTCAGGTATACTTTCCCTTTGCCAACACACCTGATTCAGTTCCTCAGCTAAACACTAAGCCTGTGCTGAGTAGGTCAGTATATTTTGGCAAGACTTTGGGTCTCCAGAGAACACGACATGCCTGAAAGCAGGCTCTGAGCGAAATGTGTGGCTGATGTGTGACTAAAGAAAATAAAATAGTTTGATATACCGGTATAACACACAAACTGTGATGTAGTGGAGTAACGCAATGCCGCAATCACACAACACACTAGCTGTGTCTGTTTACTGCTGTTTAGTCCTATCTATTCATTCCTACAACTATTCATGTACGCAGGTGATTTGGCTTAATGTGTTTACCGATGACTTGATAGCGTGTTACTGTTATCGAATGTGCGTGCGTGTGTGCGTGTGTGTGTATATATCTAGCCGGGGGCTTTTGATTTGGCTTAATGTGTTTACCGATGGCTTGATAGTGTGTTACTGGTGGTGGTGGTGGTGTGTGTGTGTGTGTGTGTGTGTGTGTGTGTGTGTGTGGCCGGGGGCTTTTGATTTGGCTTAATGTGTTTACCGACGGCTTGATAGTGTGTTACTGTTATCGCTCTGTGTGTGTGTGTGTGTGTGTGTGTATTAATCTACAGGGAGTTGCTGCAGCTTTCACAGCCATTAATTGGAGCAGCTTGTGCTTGGTAGTCCACTTAGCAATTAAGTGCATGTATTTTTATATACAGGTTCTAGTCCTTTTCTCCCAGTGGCTGTGTTTATTGTGCACTCCAGCTCTGGTGTTATTACTCAGCACTCTGCGCTCTTTGTCTGATATTTTGTCTGATATTTTGTCTGATATTTTTGGATTGTTTACTTATTTATATAAATATCGCTCTGAAAGGCAGCGACGAGTTGAGTAACATTGTGTGGAACAGTGTGTGGAACATCTGCTGACGAGGATCCCACCATCACGCGCACACACACACACACACACACACACACACAATGACGGTCATCACCACACCCCTGCAGCCGACAGCAGCAGATGGTCCAGTCCCCTCCTGTAATGACCCTGTTACCATGGGGACAGAGGGGCATGTCAGGGGAAGTAAAATGTTTCCAAGAACATTTCAAATGAATCTCTTCCCTCCTGATCACACACACACACACACACACACACACACACACACAATGTTAAAAGCTCCCTAATTACTGCAAGCCACATAATCAAACACACACTAGCCTTTTCAGCTCTTTGTGTCATGTTCCTTGTTTATCACGCTGCTAAAAGAGTTTTTTTAATGTTATACACCAATTTAAAGAAGCGCTAATGGTCAACCGACAAAGTGTGGCTGTTCCTAATGTGCTTTCCTTTAGACACACTGACACTAGGAAGATTAAGATGCAGCTCAACCGAGCATTGCACATTTCCAAATTATTTTATTGCGGAATAAAAAAGGAGAAGATTTGAGAACATAAAGAAACACACGCTTTGTCATGACTAGTGCAGCTGGAGGAGTCGCAGCTTGCGTTCGTTTGAGCCACTGTGCACACTGATGCTCACACAAAAAGAAAAGCGCGAACGGGCGGGGTCATAAGTGGAGAGTTCCGTGTCTGAACAGTTGTGGTTGATTTGTGAATAGATCCTGCTACAGCTTAATTAGTTTTAGTTTGTCCTCCATTGCAGCTCTGCCACTGTTCATTATCCATTTCATTGTTTTTACTGATTTTACTGTTATCTTCAGGATTTCCTCCACACTACACTGTACTTGTTTATGTGCTTCCTAATTGTCTTCGATCGTAGTTAGACAACAGTGGACAGATTGTTGTTGTTGTTGTCACGTCCTCCTGGAACTCCGTCTCCCAGAATCCTCCTACTAACACAAACTTCCTCTCGGCTTACCAATACTTACCTTTACCTCATTTACTAATCTTTATAGGAGAGGTTTATTTATTTATAATCGTAGGATTTACAGGAAGTGGAATCGTCATTGTAACCAGCAGATGAACGTATTACATTTCGAGCCCGCTCAAGTCTGACCAGGGATACGCCGATAACGTATCCGTACCGTATGGCACGCGAGTCGAAACATACCAACACCGTGATGCAATTTTCAACTCACATGCTGCTAGATAAAGCACATAATTGAGCAGCATGTCATGTCATGCTTGAGACAAGCAGCAGTAAAAACGCTTTTCGCAAAATGTTTCAAGAGAATGCAAAAGCAGCGAGGACTTCAATACCCCCAATTTAATTGAGCATTTACAGATCAAACATGTCAGAGAGCACAGCGATTTCACTCACGCAAGCACAACACAGCAAGGTAAATGTCAAGAGCAGTCATCAGAAGAGGCATTTCCGAAACCTTTAAATGAAAAGGTGCAAATTGCTTTTGGTTCTGATTTTTGCCCAAAGGTTAAGATCCACTCGGGTGTGTTTGTGTTTTACTGTATGTCGATTTTGTCATGTCATTTTTCCAGTTGCTTTATAGGCACTTTTCTTATGGACTGTTGACTTCACAAAATTAAACACCACCTTTAGAAAATTTAAAAAAAGCTGAATGGTATGATTTTCAGGATGTGGCATCTGTTGTGTCATATACACAAAATGAGTTAGGCTTATCAGTATCAGTAACTACTTGAGGATCAGGAACTGGAAAGGGGACAGGAACCAGTATCCCTAACAGTCTTACTGTCTTACAGTCAATTCAACACAGTCAGTTTTGTGTTATTCTTGCTTTTCCTCTTCTTTTAACACATTTAAAAGCCGACTAGTTTCTTTAACAATAGCAGATTGAACAGAAATGAACAACGGCAGAGTTAGTGTTTGGAACGTGGTGTAACCTTAGGGAGAATATTCTACCACAAAATGCCATCTGGTCCTGTTCAGCGAGAGCACACGTGGCGTTAACAGAAGGAAAATCGTGGTAATTAACTAATCCTCTTTGTGCCTCTGGGATGTAAAGCCACAGTCAGGATTTCTGTTTGGTTAGCTTTCATATATTTTTTAAAATCCTTTCTCAAGGTTCAACACTTTCTCAAAATCTAGCCTTTCTCTTGGCCGAGTATTGATCCTGGCAAACTGGTGCAAAGGCCATCGGTCAATTAAGATCCATCTTGGTCTGTTGATGTCAGTTAGATTTAGAGCTTGACTGAGAAATAATTAGCAGTGACGGGATTTTGACGTCACTTGCTTTAATTATGTTTGTGCAATTAAACATTTAAATGTCTGTGCGCCGAGTTTGTAGGTTCTCCCCGTGCTTCACAGGTTTCTGTCGGGTACTCCGGTTTCCTCCCCCGGTCCAAAGATATGCACTGTAGGCTGACTGGCATGTCTAACTTGTCCGTAGTGTGTGAATGTATGTGCAGTTATACCCTGCGATGGGTTGGCACCCCGTCCAGGATGTCCCCCACCTTGACGTGCCCTGAGTTTCCTGGGATAGGCTCCCAGGTTGGTGTCAATTAATGGTCAGATTAATTAGTTTAGCAAACCTAGATAAGTTGTGATGCTTTATCAAGATGGGCTGCTGTATGGTCTTCTCGCAGATGTGGCACTTCCTATTGTCTTTTGTTTTACGATACACTAATGAGAGTAAAAGAACAACACTGTATTGTTGTTTTATCCTGTTCACCTGTAATCCACTGGGACCACTTTTGGTAGGTACTAACCACTGCATACCGGGAACACCCCACAACACCCGGCATTTTGGAGATGCTCTGACCCAGTCGTCTAACCATCACAATCCGGCTCTTGTCAAAGTCACTCAGATCCTTTCGCTTGCCCATTTTTCCTGCATCCAGCACGTCAACTTCGAGAACTGACTGTTCACTTGATGACTACTGTATATCCCACCGCTTGACTGATGCCATTGTAACGAGATAATCAATGTTATTCATGTCACCTGTCACCATAGTTTACTACATTATGTTAACTGTTTTTGTTCAGGTTTTTTTTTCACTTGCGCACTTCGTCCATTCCTGCAGTCTCTTTCATATATATATATATATCTCATTCATGTGCAGAAACCATGATATTTGGTTGTACGGTTATAATAAGAAAACATTTTTGTTACCGTTCCAGACTGGAATAGCTATCTCTTATACACAATCTCTTCAGTCAAAAGAGAGGAGAGAAGTAAAATAGCATTAAAACACTCAGAAACACATTTCCTCGACCGTTTTTCTCTTCCCAATGTTGTTTTTGCAGCCCCACCCCATTCTGACCATCTGCATTGTCTTATCAGGGTGAGAGATATGGCAGGAATGTGTGGAGCAGGTTGCCAGTGTCAGTCTGGATCCTACTGACTGGCCAGCATGTCGGAAAGGTCTCATTTTCAGCTCCGAGCCCCTCAGGCCTTAGAGGTTTGAGTTACAGGACTGACAACAACTAGGGTTACAGCACTTTGCATCAGTGCCACTTCAGGGCCACACGGCTAGTCTGGATTCTTGAAACGTTAGCACTCGAAAGTCAGTTTTCCTGTAACGTAGGCAAATAGGACCTCATAAAATGATTTCCCCATTTTAAGTAAGGAATAAATGTTCTCTTATGTATAACTGAGACCAGTCTCAGTGTCAGAGCTGATATCTTTTGTACACATGTAATCCGATAGGCTCTCCACACTTACGTGTATAACACGTATATATTTCCGCGCTCCAGTCTCCAAGGGGAAAGTCGTGTAAAAAAATATATAGTCGAACCTGCATGACTGGATTGACACTGATGCTCATAAACTCTGGAGTCATCACCTGATCACCTGGAGTTCTCTGCTCTGGGCTTTACTGGGTAACGTGAACCAGAGTGACACATTGTATGACACAGAGAGTAGTATAAGAATGACCCCGGGGCAGATACCAATCACTGTTCCAGTTTCAGGTGCTGTTAAAGAAGCCAACATGTGTCAGATGTGGCAGCTATAGAGCAAAGTAACAGCAGTATCACATAAAAAAGATTTCTTGCCATATGACATCATCGACATGTACGACATGTTTTATCACAGAAAGGTTTTTGGTCAGGAAAAAAAAAAGAATTTGTGTTTTCTTCATCAACACTATTCCGCCGTGACCGATAAGCGTAGATGTTGTAGGTTAAGCACGTCACTTCACACAGACACGCCTGTGAATTTAATAAAGAAAAACGAGAGAAACGGCGTGGGAAAGCTGCGAGTTTGATGATGTGATGGAATTTTGTGTGAAATATAATTCAATAATAATATGCTTACAGTGAGTATCGTAATTAATTGACCCTCGCATGTTTAGATGTGCAAAGCTGCACAAAAGATGTGATCATTTACGTATTCTTCATTAATTCATCGTTGAATAACGCAGACATTTCACATACTATCGGTTTGTTTAGCTTTAATAAGAATGTTGATATTAACCGAGCTTCAACAACATAACGGTAGATCCCTGAAGCGCTCGCTGTGAGGTCATCCAGCTGAGCACACTCATCGTTAATCGATTACACTTTAAAGTGATGTTTGAGAGAGCGAGGACAGACCTTGCTTCGATACGTCTCTCCTCGCATCTCATCCTCGCATCCTGCCCTCGCATCCTAAGGGGGTGGAGCTAAGACGTGAGGAAAGGAAGCGAGGATGCACAAATAAGAAATGAGAAGCACGCCCAGTGAAGCCGTGCGTCCGGGCAGGACTCAAAATGACACCTCAGTTAAAAGCCTGTAGTCCACTGAGCATTCATCTTTCATCCCAGTGAGAACATGAACGCCTAACAGACAGGAGCAGATGCTTCAATAACTGTGGATTAACTCCGTGTCAGGGGCTTCAAAGGATGTTTTCCTGCAGGCTGCACTCATCACTAGAAAGAGTTTGATTTGATCAGCTGAAATTTTGACGTTCACCAAGATCGATGAATAACGTAGACACTTTGGAAAACATTTCATTGTTGCATTTTAATGAAATCCACTGTAAGGCTTAAAGTGATCACCTGTGGTTATTAGGTAATGGCTATATCATTTTTCCCCTGCAGTAGCAGAGAAACCGGGTGCGAAAACCTTCTCAGACTAACGGTAAAATAAAATAACGAACAACCCCTGATGAAATATTGATCATTTCCACAACACTGACAGTTTAGTTAACGCATCCAGTTTCACGCGCTGCCGTCTTTAAATCCCGTCTGATCGTCGTGACAGCTCGCGCTTACTGCGTACACGCACATGCCTTTAAGACTTAAACACAGCACGTTTATCATACGTGTGGTTTGTGGTCTTGCTCAGTGTCGACGCTGAACACAGAGCGTCTCCCAGTGTCAGAAGATCTGTCAGAGATAAGATAATGGCGTGTGATGATAGGTGCAGCTTGTCACGAATGAAAGGAGCAAAAATCGTTTCCTGGAATTTTGAACCGTGTCCTGCAGTGAGTTTGTGCTGTCTGTCTCACTGTAAATTAAGGTGGTAAGTAAATTCATTTTATATATATATATATATATATATATATATATATATATATATATATATATATATATATATATATGTATATATATTTAGAAATAAACAAAAGCGATAGGGTTGTAGGAAAATAATCAACAACCAGGTCGCTGTCACCAGGGAAATTTGCTAACAATTAATTTAATTTATTTTTTATTAATTCAAGAACATCATACTGTTTTTACATCAGTTTTTACTGAATGTTGTGGAACCTTCCGGTTATCACTTGCACTATAGCGACTATAAACATTTGTTCTCTCACCAGCTTCTTTGTTTTCTATCTTGAAGTTGACAAGACAAAAAAACACTTAATCATCTTCAGAGTGGGAACAGTGACTCCGCTTCACGTCAGGCTGCATCATGGATTATTTTCCTTTAACAGGACATCCAGATGTGTTTTATCCCTTAATTCTGTACATGGACAGTATTTGGTTTCACAGATGTTCCCCTTAACACCTTTCTCCTTGACATATCTGTTAAAGAGAGTCATGGCAAACTATTTTTGCTTCTTTTCAAACCATTTTTTTTTGTCGTGTTTTCCACATTTTATTGGATTTTATTTTATTAAATTTTATTCCTTATAGGTACAGTGTTGTGAAAAAGTATTCCCCCCCATCCTGATTTCTTCTGATTCAGAAATTAAAACAAAATCTAAGGCAACCTGAGTAAACACAAAATATTGTTTTTAAATGATAACGTTATTTATTGACGCAAAAACGTTATCCAATACCAACTGGGCCTGTGTGAAAATGTATTTGCCCCCATAGTTACTAATTCCCCAAATCTGTGAAACTGCATTGATAATGGGGTTCAGCTGGACGAGACACAACCAGGCCTGATTACTGCAAACCCTGTTCAATCACATCTACACTTAAATAGAACTTTCTCAACAGCATGAAGTTGGTTAAAAGGTCTTACTCAGTAACACACTGTGGCAAAACTGAAAGAAATTCCAGAAATTCCGTTCTTTGGGACGCCAAAGAACCACAGCGAGAGCCGTTATCTCCAAATGGAAAAACTCAGCACAGTAGTGAACCTTCCCAGAAGTGTCCGACCTTCCAAAATTCCTCCAAGAGCACAGCGACGACTCATCCAGGAAGTCACAAAGAGCCAAGGACAACAACAAAGGACCTCCAGGCCTCTCTTACATCAATAAAGGTCACTGTTCATGACTCCACTATCAGAAACACACTGGGAAAAAATGGCTCCATGGAAGACAGAAAATCCTAAAGGAGAATGTCCTGTCTTCAGTCCGTAAGTTGAAACTCAAACACAACTGGATTATTCCGCAAGACAACGATCCAAAGCGTGTGAGTAAGTCCTAGTCCTAAAAGTAAGTGAAAGACTGATCTCCAGTTATCGGAAGCGTTTGGTTGCGATTATTTTTGCTAAAGGTGGCAAAACTACATTTAAAGTTTAAGGGGCAGTTTGTTTTTCCACACCGGTGATAGGTGTTGGATCACTTTTTCTGATTCAATAAAAAAAAAACTAAAAAAATCCCTGCGTTTCAGGTTGACTTTGTTTTAGTTTGTATTTTGTCTGAAGATTTAAACTTTTTAGTATGAGATACACACAAAAACAGAAGAAATCAGCAAATACTTTTTCACAGCACTGTGTAAATTATAAAACACAGCTTTTATTCATTCAAAAAATAAAAACAAGTGGATGCATACTTTTGCACCCATGCATTGAGAAACATTTTTTAAATGTGATTTTATATGAGAATTGATTTTATCGTCTCTCTTCACAGAAATCCACCAAGGGCTCTGTGGTGCTGGATTACGTGTTCAGCCACGTCAACCTTTTAGAAAGCGACTACTTCGGCCTGCGCTACTGCGACCGCAGCCATCAGACAGTGAGTACAGATGTTCCCCAACACCTCATCCAACACCTTTTTTTGTTTGTTTGTTTTTTTCTGAAACCCTCGTATACACGGTGGAGAGATGGGTGTACAAAAAAAAAAAAAAAGAAAAGCTGTGCACAAAGAGTGTTTTAAGAAGTGAAGAGTGATGGTGTTTGCCCAGGGGGTCTGAACGCCAGCAAGGCGATGAAAGAGCCGTTAAAGAAAAACACGACAGTCATTTTTCCATAACCTCCTTCCAACACAGACGTGATTTGTGCCTTCGTGCAGAGCCGCAGAACCTTTTGGGGCTTGTCTTCACAACCGTCTCCCAAGATTTATCGCATTTATTGCTGACGCAGCAGTGCAAAAATAGTAATTAACGAAACGAGACATGATAATTGGGGGCGTGTTGCCATACTTTCACTTTGGCTCATGCGCTTTTACGCGACTCCATGACTCATCTATTTAGTCGTTGCATTTGATATCAATTCACGCTCGGCTCATTTTCCATGTCGGTAGCGGAGTGCCGATTTCTGGTGAACGCTGCATCACTGACCACTGATTACGAAAGCTGCTTTCATAATACAAAGTGTCTTTTAATGACGTGATTATTCCATAATTATTTCACGATCCATTAATTGCCCGCACAGACACAGGAAGGAGGCTTTTAAACACTGGACTGAAATATCTTCTCTTTTTTTTTTTTCCTTTTCACGATCCGTGTTGCTGCCATTTTGTGTTCCATTTGCATAAATCAGCGTGCTCTGGGACACACCAGCTGTAGCAGCGTGATTATTAGATAACATCGGCCAATTCAATTAACGTATTCTAATTTCATCATGCCCAGCGGTAATTGACCTCCCTCTGTATGCAGGACATATACGGTAAAGGATAGGGGGATGGCGGTTTTAAATAGAACCCCTCTGTGTAATAAAGGTTTTAAATATTTTAGGCACGTTTTTCACACAGCCTGCACAGCTCAAAGTCATTGCTCTAGACTTGGGGTGTAGGACAGAATCGCTATCTGTATCCGTATCTGTCAATCCACCCATCCATTTTCACTAGCGCTTACCCTACACAGGGTCGCGAGGGGAGCCTGGAACCTATCTCAGGGAACTCGGAGCACAAGGCGGGGGACACCCTGGACGAGGTGCCGACCCATCGCAGGGCACAATCACACACCCATTCACACACTGCGGACAGTTTGGAAATGCCAATCAGCTTAAAAAATACGTCTTTGGACTGGGGGAGGAAACCGGAGTACGCGGAGGAAACCATCGAAGCACGGGGAGAACATGTGAACTCTGCATACGGAGACGGGATTCGAACCCCCAACCCCAAAGGTGCGGGGTAAACCACTAAACCACCGTGCCTCCTTATCTGTATCTGTATAGTTTGTGTTTATGCATAAAAACATGAAAAGTACATACAATGTTACTATTAATAGACACAAAACAGCAAGACTTTTGATTTTTTTTAGAGACTAGCCTGAAAGCCTTAACACTGTAAGAAAGCAGCTGCTTGGAGAAAACTCGACTTGACTCGCCGTTGAAGCACAGCGTTGTTTTTTTAAGGAGCCTGTAAACCTGACAGAGTGGATCTGTTTAATACGTAATACATCGGATCTCTGACACATCTAATAGACCAGCCTCGGCACAACGCGTCCCGTAAAAAGCATTTAAAGCACATTTAAGTCACTTCACAGAGTGTTTCCCTCACCTCTGTGCTGCGTGCCGCGACCTGCCGCTTCTTCAGGTTTTATTGATGCAGGCAGTAATGACTCTTATCCAGAATTTTTAACAAGCCTGTTTTACAGTCCTGTTTTAATAGGCTTCGTATTATGCCGCTGCCTGCGTGAATGAACATCTCTAGGCACTCACAGTCAGCTTAGCACTTGAGAGTTTAATAAACTGTCTCTTCTGTTTTTTTTTTTTCATTAACAAAAAACTCGCAGACAGGCGTGTTTAGCATGTGAATACAACGGCATGTATCGTGCGCCGTATTTTGCAAGTTTGTCCTCATAAGAATATTATCATTATGATTAGTATTAGCATTCAATGCTTGATTAACTGCTTTTAAGAAAGATCCAGCCGAATGGCTTGTATATTACATTTTATAATTAACACTCGATCTTTAATGGAATCCAGGCTCTTTTTTAGTTGAAATTTCTTTCATGGTCTTTTCACTTTGGTTAACACTTCGGTTTCCTCCATTACCCACAGTCCTGATAGTGGTGCTGTGGGATTTAGCCGTCTTTAGCTAAAGAGAGCGATGCAGCTGTGCTTTAGTCCTAAATATGCAGAACAAGTGGCAGTCCAGGACCAGGGTTGGGATCCTGTATGCTGAAGGTATAAATTAATATTATTTTTAGGGGGCCAAGCACCGAAGATGCGTAGGCACCCTGTTGTTATTCTCCCTTTTCTTCTTCTTCTTCTGCCTAGGGTGTCTGTGGCAGATCATAGAACTGTCTGGTAACAAGTTGTGAAATTTGGCACACTGATTGGCGAGGGTCTAAGAAATATTCTGACCAAATTTGGACCAAGTGGCGCCAACACTCTAGCGCCACCAGTGGGTCAGATTTGGTCCTAATTTGTAAGTGTGTTTAAGGTCATAACCTTTGAACCTTATTTCCAAAATTTAAAAGCCAGGCATCTCTGGATTCCCTGGGTCAAGACAAGTTCAACGCAACCTATGACATCAATTTCCACACTTGTCAAAAAAAAAATTTAGCTACTCCTCCTACAGATTTTGTCCAATCATCACCAAATTTACTTAAAGTTGGAACAAAGGCCCAGACTGATGAGAAAACAAAAAACATAAATACCATAGATGTTTTTAGATTGCAAAAAGAAATCAATTTTCAGGTCAGAGCAGTAGCAATCATTATCCCAGGTCAAAGTAGCAAGAGACAACACCACAGGTTCACAGCAGCAGTGCCTGCAGCAACGCCACCCTGCTGCCCATTTGTTCATCTAGACCGAGAGAATTCCACCATTGTCTGTGATCAAAACATACACATCTTGAGTGAAACTACACTCTACACTACCTTTGTCTAAAGGTATGGCTCTGCTTTCGTGTGATTGCTTAGCCAACAATTATAGCACATCTGTGAATGTGTGGCTCACCGAGTCTGAGTGCTTGGGCCCTGAAAATGCTGCGTGCAGCTTAAAAATTCTTATTAATTTTTATTATTTTTTTTTTTTTTTGCAGTATTGGTTAGATCCGACAAAAACCCTGGCAGAACATAAAGACCTTATAGCAAGTAAGTATAACCTTATTGTAGAGAAAACGGCATTGATAATGACATAAAGTGACATCCGGATGTTAGAAATGTCTCTTAGGAGTCCACTGGTAAATACATACTGAATTTATAACTACCTCCCTTCTCTTTTTGTCTCTGATTAAAAATCGATTGAATGCAAACTGCTATCGGCGTAATTAGATTGCATTTGCTTGCGTGTCAATTGAGTGAATGAATTGAGTAGATGCGAGAAAATAGTACCTAACATTGGTTTTTCTTTGCAGCCGGCCCACCATACACACTGTATTTCGGAGTTAAATTTTATGCCGAGGATCCCTGTAAACTACAGGAGGAAATTACAAGGTGTGTATTCTGTGTAACATCTGATACCACAGTAGCTGAAGGGTAGAAATATGAAAATGACAGTACAATACAGTATTGAGTCTTTGTGTGTGTGTGTGTGTGTGTGTGTGTGTGTGTTTGATGTGGTCTTATTGTCTTGTGTCAGGTACCAGTTCTTCCTTCAGATAAAGCAGGATGTGCTGCAAGGAAGAATTCCATGTCCCTTCAATGTCAGTGCACAGATGGCAGCTCTGGCGATCCAGTGTAAGTATGAATATTAAGTTTTCACCCCCTCTGTTTTCCACTACTTTGTAGCTGGATATTGAAAACCAGGTCATAAAACTCTTTCTACTGCTCTTTCCCATGCTTATATATATATATATATATAAAGTACGGGGTGTAATATGTGACCATAAAATTCCGTTCTCTCGGACCCACTAATCTGCGTGATTGATTTTGTCTTTTGCAGCCGAGCTCGGAGATTATGACCCGTACAAGCACATGCCAGGCTACGTGTCGGAGTATCGCTTTGTTCCAGACCAGAAAGAAGACTTGGAGGACGCGATTGAGCAGGTTCACAAAACTCTAATGTAAGCAGGAAAAGCGCTCTCTTTGATCCTTTGCCACCGCGCCCACTCTTCAGAGGACCGTTAGACTTTAGCTGTGTCTCAAATGGTACATTTGCATATTTTTAGTGCATATAATGAGTCCACACTGGGACAATACACTAAAACTGACGATAATCGAAGTGTAAATCTAAATATAAAAAAACATACCATAGGTAGCATAGTGCCTTGAACACCGTAGCAACACATCCCTTAAACGTGAGCATGTTTACAGTGTTTACCAAGTTGTTGAATGCAGTAATTACAACTCACGCCATCCAGCAGGTACACCTGACATCATAAAATCCCCCCTCAGAACGAGAGACCCTTCCATTCCCTGTTTTTTTTCGTGTGTATGAAAGGACATGTGTTTACAGTGTTCACAAGTTAACAGGTCCTTCTTCATTCCCACTGGAATGTCGTTTGAAGCAGAATTCTATAGGACTCCTCCCTCCGGCCGCAGTCCACACCTTTCTAATGGGAAATAGGACTCAGACAGGCAGAGTTGCTCGGTTTTCCATGATCCCTGTTCTGGACTTTCTCTGAGTAATGCTGGAGGGTGAATGCTTTCAGTACTGTAGGAGGAAAGGTCAAAGCATGAGTTCAGGTGTGTGGATGTGTGTGGTTGACCTTCTAGCAGAAATAATGATTCATGCAATAACAATGAACATGACAGATGAAAACTAATATTTAGTTAAAAAAAAAAAGAAAGAAGGAAAGAAAAAAAAGCTTAACTCCGCTCATACCCGTGCGTGTTTTCCGTGTTTACTAATAATAGTATTTCTCTCTCTTCTGTCAATCACAGTGACACTAGCCAATCATGTCACGATCATGCATGTGTGAGCTCACGTATGCGGAAGAGGGCGGACAGCGCTTTCCTCCGAGTGTGTTACGCCGCCCTGTGACGCAGGATGAGCAGCAGTTTGAAAAAAATGCAGTTTGCTTTTTTACTCAGTACCGTCTGAGTATTTTAAAATACATTTTACAGCTGTATTGCTGTAGAATCTTAAGAGACATCCATCCAATATAGAGATTTGTTCCTCAGGAGGACGAACGCAGGAGCTGCACATGATAGAAGAATACTCAGAGTGTTTTATCTTGTTAACCTTCTAATGCAGTTGTGCCCAACATCAGCACAGCACATTGATTTCCTTGCTCTAAAACACAGCATAAACCTGCTTAGTTTGAGCAGCAAAAACACGTATCTGTGCTGTAGGATTGGAGTTCAATACCTCGAATTTAGAGACTTTGGTAGTCAGCGGTGCACATACAGCACAGGTCTGGGATTCTGGCCGATTCTTTGCACAGCTTAAATGTTAAGAATAGAGATTAATGTGGCTGGCTTGATATATCCCGGGAAAAAAAGCACTACCACTGTGAGAAAGTGTGTTTAAAAAAGGAGAGTGACTGAGAGTGGCGCAAAATCAGCAGATCAGGATCCATCCATGCTATCAGAAAATAGATCAGACCCGAGACCGTTGTTTGTATGTGGGGACGTACTGTGTATCTGTAAATATATGTGAAGTTAGTCATTCTGAAATTGGTCGAGCTTTCAAATACAGCGTCACCTTGAATATCTACAGTGTTCAGATATCAGGCACCGGGTCTGAAAAAAGGTATATGAAAACCATGAAAGGATGAAACTTTAACGCACATAAGAGGTTGGGGTACTGCGCAAGAGAATCGGAAACACCCACAGTACGAGAGGTTAAATATTTGTGCATGACAGGAGTTGTGTGTTTGTGCGGGAGATTGGACATTCGTGTGACAGTTTAAAGGTTTGTGTGTCAGAGGAGAGGAACATTTGTGTACGGGAAAGGCCGAACCTCTTTTTTGTGCAAGAGAGGTTAAATGTTTTTGTGAGAGGTTCATCCTCATTTTTGTGTAAGAGAGACTGAACATTTGCATGCGAGAGGGGTTGGAGCTCTTTTTTTGGGTATGAACATTTGTGCATGAGAGATTGGACCTCTTTTTTTTTTTTTGCACGAGATATTAAATGTTTGTGCGTGAGAGGTTGAATATTTCTGCACAAGAGAAGCTGAAACCTTTTTCGTTCAAGGGAGCTGGAATATTTGTTCACGAGAGGTCGACCCTCTTTTTTGTGCGAGAGAAGTAGAACCTCTTTTTTGGCTTTGAAAGAGTTGGAACCTCTTTTTTTTGCACAAGAGAGGTCGAATATTTGTGTTCGAGAGGGGTAGAACCTCTTTTTTTTTTTTTGGTTGTGTTGAATTTCTTTTTTGGGCGTGACAGGCCAGGTTTGTTTATCTGATCCATAATACGTACTGCGCAGATCTGCTATAAATATGAAATTACAGAAGAGGAAAAACTCTCCACACAAACGTCTCTCATTCACTTCTTCTCTGTACAGGAAATGCAGCCTCTTGCACACAGTACTTGGAACCTCAAACAGAATATAAAGAACCAAACCCTTGACTAGAGCGGGATTAACCTTGCTGTATTGATTCACATTAGCAAGTGCATGACTGTGCATGGCAGGTTCGTTATATTTCATAAAACATGTGTAGCGCAAGTCATAAACTGCATCATAAATTTGATCACATGCTCTGTGATTAATGCACACAGGGAGTGACTTGGTCATGGATTGAGTCATGTTCCTTTTACCCAGCGCTCTGATATGAGTCACTGTGTGTGTGTGTGTGTGTGTGATTCATGACTATCACATTGGTCACACTGCTGGAACTTAAGTTTCCTTTTCAGCTCTCAAAATTGCCTTCAGTTTTGAATCATTACCCGCATGCTGCTGTTTCTTGGGCACGCTGTGAGGAGTTAATCTGCCACGGATAATGGGAAATCGGTCAGAAGGGATTGATTTCTCTTCGTTCAGCTTCTCGGTGATAGATGAAGTGACACTCCATAAGCTCCGTTATAGGAAAGCGAAATGAAAGAGAGTGGGAACGGAGGAAGGAAGAAGGCAGTAAAATACAGGTGAAGGAGTAAGGCGTAACGGGATCTGCCCCAGTTTGACACCGATCCTCATTCTACACCAGTTGCTGTAGTAATTGAGACATAGTTTATGCCATTTCATTTTGTATTTGTTTCCAGCAGAGGCTATCTCTCAAGCTTTTTTCCACAGTCAGATGAAAGCTTAATGAAAGGGACAAGCAAAGCGGAATCCCTGCAGCGGCAATAAATAACAGGGCACTTACAACAGGGGATCTGCAATCATCGACTGCTCCACCCAGCTTCACGATGCCTCACGGAGGGGAAATTCACACCGCCATCAGCCATACCGAAGCAAAGGATGTGATTTTTCCTGCATATGCTCTGAATAAGGCAAAAGGGTTAAAGGCGAATATAGAGTATATTACACTTTACACTGTTCGAAACTAATTTCACCGCTCGCTCTGCGTGCGTACGTCGATTTGACGTCACTGCGTAAACAGCGAAGGAACTGGTAGTTGAGAAGATTCAAAGTTGACGAGTTGAAACGTCATGTTGGGGGTCATGTTGTTGGCGTGGAATTTAATTATTAGTCCTCCCCTTTGCTGTTATAATAACATCCAGTCTTCTGAGAAGGCTTTCCACTAGATTTTGGAGCGTGACTGTGGGGATTCGTGTTCATTCAGCCACAAGAGGTTTAGTGAGGTCAGGCAAGTGATGTCGGGTGAGGAGGCCTAGGGTGCAGTTCATCCCAAAGCTGTTCGGTGGGGTTGCGGTCAGGACACTCGAGTTCTTCCACTCCAACCTTGGTAAACCATGCCTTCCTGGAGCTCGCTTTGTACACAGAGGCATTGTTCTGCTGGGAAAAGATTAAGCCCCTTAGTTCCAGTGAAAGAAAATTGTAATGCTGCAGCATACAAAGCCGTTGTATACAATTGTGTGCTTCCAATTTTATGGCAACAGTTTGGGGAAGAACCACAGACTTCCAGAAACCTTTGACCATGTAGTGTATGTACATGTACAGCAACATCTGGGAGGTTTTTCTGCCACACTGTGTCCGAATGGGCCTCTTTGAACCAACATGCTTTGCTGATCTGACGTTCATCGAGTGGGATTGGATAGAGATGTGCAACCCGCGGCTCTGAAAGCCACAGTGCTGGTCACAATGGAGTTCACTACATTCAGCATGGATTCTTCACATGCTCACATCTCCACAGTGGCATCGAGCAAACATGTTACTCGACTAGTCCATGCAACTACTAGTCACAGGCTGCATCTGCGTTCCTGGCAGCATTATTCAGGAGATTTAGAGAAGGAGATTTTAACAATGGCCAACATTCGCATGTCTGTTAATCAGTAATCGGAAGGCAAACGTCTGCAACCTGCTAGTTAGGAAATATTTTTGAAGGAATGTTAACAATTCTAGGAGATATTTTTAGACTAGAAAAGAAGGCGTTAATAATTTACAGCATGGGACAAGTTTGAACAATGTTATGCTCACCTTTGCTCACTGGTGATGTTATTGTTTAACATAGTTTTATTTATTTAAAAAAAACAACAACAACAGCATTCGAGCAAATGAGATGCTGCAAGCACTCGTTTTATTTCATAAGTCAGGAATAAAACACAACGGGGCATGTTGTTATATATAAGAAAATAACGAACTGACAGGGTGGTGAGATGTTCTCAGAGACTAAGCGTATTCGGAAATGTTTTATTCCACTTATACGACGAGCAGTTTGATTTTGCTATAGAAACAATACACGTTAAATCAAACACAATGAGACAAACATGCGATTTGCCTGCTGTTTTATAAAAGTTAACCTGCACCTTTTGACCAATCAGATTCCAGAATTTAACAATGCTGCGTGATAACGAAAATTCGCCATGGCATTAATGTTAACTTGGTCTATAAGGCGTCAACTCACACAGTATAACTATTCTTTTGCTATTCAGGCATGTTTGAACTACGTGCTTGTAATATACGTGCATGGAATGATGTCCGTGAGCCATGTTTAAAAATGAATGACATAATGAGTACCTACTTAGTAATTTGCTCAGTAGCTACTCACTAGTAATGAGAGAATTTCTCTATGCAGGGGTCAGGCGCCTTCCGAAGCGGAGATGAATTATTTAAGCATGGCTAAAACCCTGGAGATGTATGGGGTGGACCTTCATCCTGTGTTTGTAAGTAGGAATATTAATATTAATACACTTGATGTGGTTACTGTAATTTATATGGATGTTTGAAATAACCTCACTGGTTTCATTTCAGGGGGAAAAGCAGTCCGAGTATTTCCTGGGGCTGACACCAGTTGGAGTTGTAGTTTATAAAAATAAAAGCCAAGTTGGGAAGTATTTCTGGTAGGTGAACCTACTACAGTAGTAAAGACTATATCCGGTAGACCTTCCACATGTGAGATTTGTTTCGTTAATATATTTTTCAAAGCACTGTCTAAGATAGCAACACATGTTAAAGATATTTAGATATTTCGACGTTTGTGGTTCGTTAGCCAGGAAGTCTCTTTGTTCCTTGAGCGTTTTGTGAGATAGAAACCAACCGATGGCGTTTTTACTCTCAAACTGGAGTCATTTTCAGGTCTCTGTGGAGGAAATGTTGTTTTTTTCTTTCTTTTCTGCACAGGAAGTCAAAGTTTGATTGTGAAATGAAAGCATTTATACGTGTTTGTTGGATGTTTCAGGCCAAGGATTACAAAAGTATTTTTCAAAGAAACACAGTTCGAGCTGCGCGTTCTGGGGAAAGATGTAAGTCTCATTATTTTATTATTTTTTTAAACGGACCAGCTAATGAGACCCGTTTTGTGTGTTAAACTGTCTGTGCTTGTACATTACCATGGAAACTACAGGATTCCCGATAGAATGATTCTCCAAAATATACAGACGAAAATCTACGTTATTAGACTAGACATGTAAAGTGTTTGTTTTCCCAATATTACTTCTTCTCGAACTTCTCATCTGTATGTTTTAATGCCATGCTAATGAAAATTCTCTAGTTCCCATGGTAACACCTGAACATAGGTAAATTTATCAGCTTGCTCATATATCATAAACCATAAAAATCTGCTTTGTCATCCTCCCATAATTCATGATGCTTTGCTTATTTTACTTGCTCCTTCTGTGCAAATACAAACATTTCTATTTGCCACTCAGGAAGAAAAGTACCTCGGGAAGAAAAACAAAGAAATTGGGATGTGTTAGTCTACTAGGCAGAGATACTTAGGCAGGGTTCTAATGCAGGACCGAGAAAACGATTATTGACCCGGGACCACAGCTATCCCCCAGGCCTCAAATGAGATTTGACAAAATTCCTGTACACTTATTCTCCTCCAGGCCAATTTACTCTTCCAATGAAAGAGGTGCTTCCCTAAGGAAATCATCCAATCTAGTGAAAATATGCTAATAAGGATTCACCAGGTCTTTTCAATTACTTTTATTGAGCAAAGAACCACAACCATGCACGATCGGCTCTAGAATTATTGGCACCCATGGAGAGGATGAGTTTGTTTTTTTGTTTTTTTTTTAAAATATGTCACTGTGGTTTAAACTCAAAGTGAAAATATGAGAGAGTTCAACTTTACTAAAATTACGTCACAATTATTGGCACTTAGTACTTGATGCATGAGGTCCAGATGTACCAGACAAGAGAGACTCTTGTGGAGCTCATCCCACAGATCAGGGAATTGGGATGGCCATGTCCAAAACCTCATTCTGTTGTCCTTGAACCATTTTCGTGTGTGGATTTTTGATGTCTATTTTTGATGATCAATCCACAACCCAGTTGTAACTTCTTGGCAGAGGCAACCGGGTACTCCACTGAATCCATGATGCCATGTAGCCTAGCAAGGTTTCCAGGGTCTTCGAAGGAAAATGCATAACCAAACCCACCTTGAATGTTTGCTGCCCAAATGTAGTATTTTTGTCTCATCTGACCATAGAGTTCCAATCAAAGTTCTACTAGCGTCTAGCATTTGTGGTTAGATGCTCTCCAAATAGTTTGTTGGCGTTTTAATTGTAGATTAGGAGACTCGGTGACCCCCAAAATGCCGCAAAACTCCAACTGTGATCCGTAGAGAATATCTTCGTGTCAACTTCCAGCTGCAGATGTTTTAAACTTCTTAATTATTGCCCTAGCAGTGTATGCGGGCATTTTAAGACACGTGGCATGTTTTTTGTAGCCAGTGTCTGATTTTTGGCTTGTTTTTGCCTGATTTCATTCATGTATTGTCTAACTTTCTGAATGTTGAATTTGGCTCATATTCAATGAAACAGGAAGTCATGGATGGCCGCTTAAGAGTTCCTAAACACTCAGGTGAACTTTAAAAAGTAATATATAAACGGAAACGTGTCAATTACATTTGGTTCATTTGAATTTCATTTTTTTTTTTTTTTTTTTTCTATTAGAATACGATTGTTTCAATTAAAGGGTCGATTTCTCTTCTTTTCAGTGCCAAAATAAGCTAATCAGCAACAAAGGCATTTTTTATACTTAGGGAGCCAATACTTCTGGATTGCAATATTTTCTGGCGGACATTTATTTATTTATTTATTTATTTATTTTGCAGTGCAATGAGACATCATTCTTCTTCGAAGCTCCCAGCAAGGCGTCATGTAAAAACCTTTGGAAGTGTTGTGTGGAACACCACACCTTCTTCAGGTACGAAAGCAGTTTGCACTTTGACCTCTTTAAGCACAAATCAGGGGCCGCGACAAGTTTTATTTGATGGTTTCAACCACGAAAGCTTTGAAATAACAGCAATAAAAGAAGACCTCGCCCTCCGTGTGGGTTTCACCGGCTCACTTTTAGTGAACCGCTCTAGTCTCGGGTCGGGCGCGGGGCAGCCTCGGATTCCAGGTGTTACATCGCCGAGATGAATGGAACCACCTCTGGGGAAACAGCCCTCCTTTTCTGAAGGGCATTAATAATTCATTTCACATCATTTTCACTGAGGGGAATTCAAGAAATAGAAAGGCCTGTTTTAGTAATATCCAAACTGACTTGAATGCACTCTCCTTTGAATGATTTTCATATCAGAGGTGTTATACATGTGGTGTATATCTATCTATGGAATAATTTCTCACTATTGAACCATCGTTGAAATACGTTTCTCATTCTCAAGTTTTAGTAAATGGTTTTGTCTTTAGTTATTAGAATGGGAAAGTAAAGAGTTCAGTGATAAAGGCTCTGGGCCGCTGATCAGAAGCTGATGAGTTAAAGCCTCAGTATCGCCCTTGAGCAACGCTCTTAACTTTCTCTGCTCCAGCACCGTATTATGACTAACCCTGTGCTCTGATCCCGGTGTCCTAACAAACCAGGGTATGCTAAGAATTTCACTGACCCCAGAAAGGTGCTATGTAAATTGACCATTCTTACTGTTATTATTACTTATTTATTGTTACTAATTCTTGCACGCAGTCTTCATTCCCCAAGTAACTCAAATTACAGGTATGTAAAAAACCCACAAAAAAGATGCAATCCTTAATAAATCAGCTTGTCTTTTTGCACGTTTCTATGAGCTTTTAGACACGCAAGCCTTTAGTAAATCTTAGTAGCCTTTTTAAAAAGCTTTTTTTTTTTGAGGTCTCTTTAATCAAAACATTGTACAAGAATGTAAGACCCACTGAGCAGTCCATACAGGATTTCGCAGAGGTGTTTTTTGTGTGAATGTTGCGGCCAAAAATGCTTGATTTCGCTGCACCTTTTTTCTAAATTTGCTATGCAACTTGCTGAGTATTTTGTGCTTTTTTTTGCGGAAAACTACTTGAATTAGCGAAATTGCAATTGCACGAAACTGTCTTTCACAGTGATGTTTGTTGGTAAATAAGACCTTTCAGTTGTACTTGTGTTCGACGCACGTGACTCGAACAGGGCTCTGGTTGGATGCGTGTTGTGATGACGTCACATGACACGTCTCAGCCCGAATAATTTAGTAAAATGGCAATTTCCTCCGAATATTCAGGCGTTTCCTTGATTTTGTGTTAATTTGTGCGATCTCAAAATCCTGCACTATGTGGATGAAAGGCACTACATTCCCATAATGCACCTAGAGCTCCTAGGTGTGGTCCTCTTGATGTGTTCATTCATATTATAACCATTATATACCCAATTAGCTGGTAAGGAACCGTCCCTATTTTATTGCTTCTTCTTTGTAGTACAGTATTTGTATTTGTACCGTCACATCCGTTAGAGTTTCTAGACTGATGTTACTTGTTAATTGCTTTTAATGGAAAAAAAGGCTTTTCTCAAACACTAGCTAAACCAAACAAATGAAAGCATATGCATTTTCACCCTAGAATTTTATGAGCTGTGACTGGACTAATTATGTGGCATTTTGAAAATGTTGTTCTTTAAAAGCACAAAGAGAGGTCCTTGCCCATCATGCATTCACAGCGAGCACTTCCAGCACTTTCACTTTTCTCTGTTTGCCTTTTATCACACTTGTGTCAAGTCAGAGATCGTAAAAAGCCTAACACGAGCTGCAGTAATCTTCAAATATATTAAGTCTACTTTCTCTGTCAAGTCTAATTCTTTAGAGAAATCGCTTCTATTCTGCTGGGGTTTTTTTTTTTTTTAATAAGTCCCTGTCTTTGAAAAGTGTGCGATAGATCCCAGTTCTTTTAATAAGTCTCTGTCTTTGAGAAATCTACTCTCAATCCGGTTTCTTTTTCTTAAGTCCGTTTCTTTGAGTGAAAGCTGGCTGTTAGGGAATATTCACTACAATCCCAATCCCCAAAATGGCTGCTGCTGTTTGCGTAATCAGAAGTTGCTCTCCAGATCAGCCTTAAATGACATAGAACACATCAATCCAGTGGGGTTTTTTTTTTTTGGGAGGGGGGGTGGGCATTCTGGTAATCCATGTGTGAGAGCGTATCAGGGATCAGGGTTAGGAAATAGAACTAGAGAAATAGAGAGAGAGAGAGAGAGAGAGGGAGAGAGAGGGAGAGAGAGATTGGGACAGTTTAGATATAATCTTCTTTTTTTTTTTTTTAGAAAGGATTTCACTTTTTTTTTTTCAGTCCAATGTTGAAACAATCATCTGTTAAAACATTTATTACTGATTAGTAGTCCCAAATATCTGTGATTGCTATGGCAACAAAACCACGGATACACATCAAGACCATTTTATACAAATTTAAACACTTTCTTAACTCAGCGTACATGCGTAAAACTTTCAAGTAAAAATCAAGAGATATCAAACATTTGTAAAGGTTTCTTATTATGTAAGGAAACCATGAAACATGAAAAAAAAAAAGATATCAGGAATAAAGGAATAGTTACCGTAAATATGCTAATATAACTAACAATTAGTGAAGGCTAAAACTCATTAATTAGTTCAGTCTCATTTCCATAAATATAATTTGTATCTAACTGATTAATAACTGATGGAATGCTTTCAACAAATATGCTAATTTAACTACAAAATAATAAACTACTTCACTAATCACTACAATCTCATTAACATTCCATTTCATTATTGAACGAACAAATAGTTCCACCCTGTCTGGTAATATAGCTAAGAATGAATAAAGGCTAATTACCACAGTCTCATTACTGTAATGCTAATTAGGTTAAATATGTTAATTAAATAATAATTCCACCAGTGTGATAACATTGAATCAACGAAGGCCAGCATGTGCTAATTACAAAAATGATGATTCTTTTATATTCATTATTAATTACAGTAATAATTCCACCATTTTGTTAATATAGAAAAGCAAATGGATGCCACTAATCACCATTTAACACAATTGTATTACTTAAATGTTTTTTTTAATCTTTTCAATTAGTTTTCATTGATTGTTCAAATTGTTAGCATTTCCATTAAGCCAGCTCCATAAGTACAGTTATGAAAGGTGTATAAAAACGCCATTATTATTGATAAACACAGAATAGGTTTATAGACGAGTTTAAGCTGTTCTCATTATGTGGACTTTTCTGTAGTTGTTAAGCCATGCCTTTTTTTCCCCCGCAGAGGTGCACTTCAAAGCCATGAATGTTAATGCAAGCCAAAAGCTCTCTTTAGTGTTTTCCACCTTTGATTTACCTCGTAAAAAAAAAAAAAAAAAGAGACAGAACCTGGCTTTTCTGACAGAAGTTTACAGAGAGACGGTAAAGAATTAAAATGTGCGCGTTCTCATTTTCAAAGACACACATTTGGACAATAGGTTGTACAGTGGATATAAAAAAAAGTCTACACACCCCTGTTAAAATGGCAGGTTTATGTGATGCAAAAATAAATATCAAGTGACAAACACCCAGAAATGTTTTTGTTTGGTTGTTTGTTTTGGGTTTTTTTTTTTTTTTTTGGGGGGGGGGGGCTTGTCTGTGTTGGGGGGTGTGACTGATTAACCCCAAAAAAACTCCAGCTGTTCATATAGGATTTTCCTGACATCTTCTTGGTAACACCCTACTGGAAAAGCATGGGCCGCAAAAAGCTTACAGAGCAGGTACGGGATTTCACTGCTGAAAAAAAGCAATCAGGAGAGGGTTCCAAAGCATTGGATAGGCCATGGAACACTGTAAAGACAATAATCAACAAGTGGGAAAATAACCAGGTTATTGTATATTTTTTGTTTAAATTTTTTCCCCCAACATGATTCTTATTGTTTTTCTCTTTGACAAATATGTTAAAATTTCACGATAAAGGTAGAAAAGGTTCTTGTCACGTTATTAACGTAATGGACGTTGGGACGGATGCAAGTGCAGATAAGAGCTTTTCATAAAGAGAGGCAGGCAGGCAAATCCAAATCATGAGACAATAGCATGGTCAAGAAACAGACAATGGGTCAGGCCATCTATAAACAGGCATAAACGAGGCAAGGCAAGAATCGAGAACGAGAAACAAGAAACAAGTTCAAAGAACATGAAACAAAAGGAGGAACAGGGTACAAACACTTGGTACAGTGAT